>NW_023045387.1:0-162048 GCF_011762505.2 Arvicanthis niloticus | reverse complement strand
ATAAAATAAGGAATCTAGCCTTGCACAATTATTCTCCCCAAATTAATTAAGAAATATCTCTTCCCTTTGAAATAACATTAAAAGATATTGTATAAAAGTTACTGGAATTTTTCAATATTTTGATGTCTTGCTAATACATACTTCCTTTTACTTCCACACAGAGGCTGTCCAATTTAGTCTGGCATTGTAGGTGTTGAAATGAGCTCATCTGTTTCCTTATGGCTTGTCATTCACAAGTGTAAGCTGCATTTGTTCCTGTAGACAACAATGTGCTTACATCTCACATGTGCCATTGTGTATTGTAATTTAATCTTGAAAAACTATATTTACTCTAAATTTACCATTTGGCAATGAAAACCTAAAGATATGACATTTTGAGGGGGGGAAAGAAAAACCAGCAAATGTCAGTAAATTAGCTCAATTCGTTGTACCACCCTGTGGTGACAGCAGCCGTCACTTGCAGTTTTCTCAAACTGCTAGTACTTGTCTGTTACTGAAACAATATGAAAAGCTTTCTCATTAATTGCTGCTGGCAGTTCTGTTACTTTTAAAAGTTTTTCCCTCGAGATGCAATGCCACCTGTCTTCATATATGACAATTGCATTGTTTGGCTCTTTAAAAACAAAATAATTTTTCTCATGTCTCTATTCCTAGCATAGATATTTTTTCCAGTAGGTCTAAGAAGATAATAATGTGTAGAAAGATTTTTCACTTACCTCTTGCCGGGGTGGAAGCTGCTATGATGGCTGAATAACAGGACCCCATCCTAGTCCATGCAATTCAAGTTGAAAGGGTATGATGAACATAGCAGTTACTATGGAATGGGAAGAGAAGAAGCCTATCAAGTCTTCACTAAAATGAAGGCTATTAAGTACATTACACATTCACTTACCAAACTGTTGTGAGCACTCAATAGAAAGAGCTGAGAGATGAAACAAAACACCTTTTCCAGCATGTATCCTTAGAGGAATAGTGGTAGAAACCATTTTGGAGCTGTTTGCTTGTTTGAAAATTATTAAAAATTTAGAAAAAAAAATTAGACTAAGAATTTAACATTCACTGGATCATCATACATGCCCCCAATCTAGTGCTATGTTTTTTTTCCAATGCTGATTGAGTTATGACATGATTGTGGACAACTTGATAATAATACTTGTACATATATTTTGTTCTCATCATGTCTTCTGTATCCAACTGGAAATGAAAGTGAGTTCATTCATTCAACAAGAGTAAAATATTTACTAAAAGCTTCTGTGGCAGCCAGGGTGCCAGGCTGTGAAGATGGTGATGTCAACGCTACATTTCACTCACTGCTTTTTGACAAAGCAGAACTTTGGAGCTCTAAATGTAAAACTGTCTATGCTAGCTACATTGCAGGTCCCTGGATGAGCAAAGCTAAGTAAACAAAGATCAAATGTAATGGGATGGGATATAATACAGCCACAGCTGAGAAAATGTCCCCTTACATGTTTGACTTTGGCATGTATGAAATTAATAGTGGCCATTATCTTCAGTCAATAACTTTTGGAGGAAACTGCTTCAGGCATGCAGCCTCCCCCCCCCCCACCCCCAGACTGTCATGAACAGGAACTTAGTGTCCTTGATGCTGCCACCACTGATGTCTGAATCCTGCTGTTTCTACTCTGGGCAGCTGAGATGACAGAAAGTTCTTTGCAATTGAAAGAAAAAGTTGCTCTAGTCTCCTCCAGAACAAGCAAGGGGGAAACCCCTATAATTCATCTTAATTTGGGCAGATTTCTTTGAAAGGAGGTGTTGGTGCAGACAACAGAAAGCATTTTTTTTAATTGGATATTTTATTTATTTACAATACAGATGCCATCCCCTTTCCCCATTTCCCCTCCCTAGAACCTCATATCCTATACCCCCTCTTCCTTTATGCTTTTATACCATTTTGATTACATGCAAGTATTAAGGTCAGTTCTGGTTTGAGGGTCTAGCAATACAATAGATGCAAATAGATGAGGAGAAAGCAATATAATAAACACAAATAGTCAAAGAAAAAGCAAGGCATTAAACAGTTACGTCAACACTCCTGTGATCACAATTTCTAAAGGCTTATCAGGATGACCAAAGTATCTAAGCCTACTTCCCTATCCTAGCCCAAGGTCATTTTCATGTCCGAAGCCTACTTCCTTCTTTTAGCCTAAAATTTAGATTCCTGTCTGAAATTACTTCTTTTTTTTCTGGCCTAATATTTAGATTCCTGCCTGAGATTACTTCTTTAATGTAGCTTATGATTTAGACTCCTACTTGAAATTACTTCTTTGTTCTAGTCTAATGTCAGATTCTCACTTGAAGCTACTTCCTTGTCTTTGGCTAATGTCATATTCCTGTCAAGCAGCCCCTTTTCTTGTCCTTGGCCCATGTCAGCTTCTTGCCAAGCAGCCCCAAAGGCTCTCCACCTCTCCCTGTTTTTAATTTTGTTAAGAAGACTGAGCCTGTCTTAGGTCATTTTAAAAAGAATGCCTTCCTTACCTGTCATGGAATATGCATTATCAAAGGCAATGCACTTAACAGAAAGCATTCTTAACAGTGGCTAATGTGGAAGAAAACAAAAAAATTAAACAAAGATATGAAACAAAGATAAGGCTATTTTATTTATTATTTATTTATTTATTTATTTATTTATTTATTTCTCAGGGATTTGAAGTTCTTGTCGTACAGATCTTTCCCTTGCTTGGTAAGTCATACTAAGATATTTTATACTATTTGTGGCTGTTGTGAAGGGTGTTGTTTTCTTAATTTCTTTCTCAGCTTGTTTGTCATTTGTATAAAAGAAGGCTACTGATTTGTTTGAGTTAATTTCATATCCAGACACTTTGTGGAAGTTGTTTATCAGCTGTAGAAGTCCTCCGTTTTGTCCTGCGGAAGCTTGTTGCCCCAGTCAAGGGGAATGCTAGGGGTGAGAGGCAGGAGTGGGTGGGTGGGTGGGAGAACACCCTTTTAGAGGCATACAGGATGGGAAATGTGGGGAGGGTTTACAGAGTAGAGACCAGGAAGGGGGACAACATTTGAAATATAAATAAATAAAATAATCAATAAAAAAATGTCTATTTTTGGTTGTCAACTTGACTACATCTGGAATTAACTAAAACCAAAATACTAGACACATTTGTGAGGGATTATTATTTTAATTGATGTTACTTATGTGATAAAGAATTTCAGGAAAGAAAACATAAATATCTATACAAACACATTCTTAACAAAATATAACAGAAACATTCTCGACAATTCTAATCATTTCTTCAACTGGTCATATGGCCTTAGCTGGTATTTATAACTATCTTCTTCTACTATCCACTGTGTATTTCCTTTGTCAATTTATCCAGAGATGCTAGGAGCAACAAACCAACATCACCATTTTACTTACGTTTTCAGAAATTGTCAAAAGTTGTATCTACAGAGTCACCCAATCTGTTCCTTCTCATGATTTGTAAATCAGGATAACCAAATGAATTTGTCTCCTTAAGTCTGTAAAATAGTTTTTTCTCATCGGCTTTCAGTGCTTTCCTAGATTTCAGGAGAGTCTTCACTAATGTGAGAGGCTTTGGTAGCCATAGGTGTTGACAAATTGGAAAAACTATTCCAGATACTTAAAACATTTATCCTTATACCTATGCTTCTTTAGATTGAGATACTAAAAGAATGTCCTCCATGTAAAGATGCCATGTATTCTAAATTTATAATGGTTTGCAGTTGCAAGGGATAATTATATTGCATGAGGCATAACTATCCTGGTTGTAGTTTTCATTTGGAAATTAAATTAATTAAATTAATGATATAAGGATATATAATTGTGTGCCAAGTTGACAAGGGATGGACCTACCATGGCTATTCTTTTTGCCAACCTAAATATATCTGGGATTAATTGAAACCCAAATGGCTAGGGATGCCTGAGAGGCAATTTTTTCCTTCATTAAATCATTTAAAGTGAGAAGACCCACTTCTAATCAGGATCTCTGAAGTGGAGAGAATAAATCATTAATCCAGATGTTTGGAGGGATATCTGCCTTTAATAGTTTGTTGCTGGCAGCTTATACAAAGGACATGAAAGTAGGAAGCTCTTTCTCTCATTTACCTCCTTGCTTTCACTTACTATGAGTCCATTCCTTCACTTGCATTTCAATCTACTTATTCAGGATTATATCTTATACTGAAGACCTGCTAAGGGAGAAATCCAGTCTCATGTACTGAATAACTACTGGATTCTTGGACATATATTCATAGGTAGCCACTGTTGCTTTAGCTAGACCACAGCCTGTAAGTCATTCTAATAAATCCTCTGTCTATATGTAGAAAGATGTATTCTATAAGTTCTGCAGAGAACCCTGAATAATACAGATAACTCAATAGGTTTAAATGACAAGACAATTCACTTCAGTAGCTTTCAACACACCCAGGCTCAAACATTTTTCACATACAATCATGGTGGCTCTCTCTGAATTGTAGATCCTTTTTAAGATTTGAGGAATAAATATAATTGTAAGGGCTAAGACATTGTGGTAAACATTAGCAGAAAGGACTCTTTTTACTGAAAAGAGAACTAATATTTTTCTTCCTTTTATATCTGTACGTGTAGGAGAATATCATACATTTTAGTGACTACTCTTTAATTTTCTTATAAAATCTCCATAGTTAAGTGTTTAATATGTGACATACTATGGAGTACTTTCTTGCTTTTCCATGTAATAACAGAAAAATAAACTTTATATACCTCACACTGGACTGTTAAGATGCTATTCAGTCACTTAAAGGAAGACTCTACCATGTGATAAACCTCATGCCTGTCTCTAAGCAGAAAGTACTTAAACTACAGAGTAAACATTTGCATTTTGGCTCTCTGAATTATGATTTTTGCAATGTTTCTTTGAGCGTTTTTCACTGTTGTTGCATTGCAAAAGTGAGATCATATTCTTTGTGTGCACTTCATTATCCCATTTGATTGGGTTTTAATTCCAGCAACATACAGCGAAGGCTGATGTGTCTTTTGCAATTTGAAACAGTGATTGCATGCTGAGAATAATTAGCTTCACTAAGGCAGAACAAATGATTTCTTTGCAAAACATCAAGTCTGTGTTTCAACAGAGATAATCACAGAGCATCCCGGTTATCTTGGGTCTTCTCTTATGGTGTTTACTTTGCATTTAATTAACATTTTTTGTAATTTTAATTCACTAAAATTATAGAAGATTAGAGATCTAAAATGTTACTTTTTGAAATCTATATGGGTAGAAACATAATCTTCTGAAAAATTTGTTTGTTTTGTCCATTTCATTTAAAATGTCTAGTTTACATAGTTGCCTGACCAACGCATATATTTCTAATCATATAAAAATAATTCAGTTGTTTGTTGCAGATAACAGACTGGTAGTAGGTTTTCCTTGCTCAATTTCCCCTAGAAATTTGAATATGTAATTTGACTAATCTCAACCTATATAAAAAAGACAAGTAAGTAGATTTGCCTATGCTTGTTTTAATAAGATACTGTGACCACAGTTATTAAGTCAAGTAATTCCTTTTTATTGGAGAAAATCTACTGAGTAATAGGAATCACAATGACAGTTATAATTTCTAGAGTTAAAAGCCCCCATTTCTCTAAAACCAGTAAAACTAAGAAGTTAATTCAATTACCCATAATTTAGATGATATCCTTAGTTAGTTAATGGTTATTGTAGCACCTGAAGTGGAAGCATTAATCAGAGCTCAATGGGCAACATGAAGGTCAATAGTGCACACTCTGAAATTAAGCCCATACCCTCTGTTCTAATGTGGCTGCAGGAATCTTGTGTTGTCATTGTTGCTACATTGCCCAGACCCATTCAAAGCCCAGCCATGCTACACAGCAGTGGTTTCACAAGCACACTGCTGTGTAAAAGGCCCTTGACGTCTCGTCTTTGACTTTGATGTTACATATAAATTAATTTTTGCAAATACCCTTAACATGATTACATAAGCATAAGCTGCTAAAGATTTAAGTGTGGGCATTGTTATTATACCCTCAGCTTCACTTACGGACAGTCAGGAAAGCATTTTCAAAATCAGTTTTATTGGTTAGTTTCAGCTGTAGTTCCAAGTATTAGCAAATATGTTTTATTATCTATCTGATTGTGAGGAATGCTTTCGGGTTCGAGGTCGTTGTCTTCTTTCCGTCAGTTTTAGATGAGTAAGATCATCATCACTAGGAAGTTTGGGACATATTTGGGAACTAAGAATTGTGACTTCAGAATCATTTTAGCCCAATTTAGAAATGCAAAATGTCCTTATACAAAGGCTCTTAAGTCCACAGTAACACAGTAACAGTACATGCAAATCAATAATGCCCACAGTCTGGAACCTAAGGCACACTGTAAAAATCTGATGCAAACTTTCCTTCACTTTCCTCAGTGTAGGGACTGTTTACTACTGTATTCTTTTTTTTTTTTTTTTTTTTTTTTTTTGGATATTTTATTTACACTTTAGATGCCATCCCGTTTCCCCTGTGCTCAAACTCTCACAGTTTTCCAAATTAATTTTTTCAGGAAATACCTTCAACTGGGCTCACAGTATTATATGTTGGGATATTTAACACACTAACTCATATATCATTGTGATTTAGATGCAGAAATGAAGACCTCATTCCCCCCCACCCCCATGAAAGATTGCTAATGAAGTATTTCCCCCCTGTGCCTGAGAGGCATTTAGCTATAACATATTTTATTTATTATTAAATTTCACAAATGTTTCTGTTGGTTAGATAGGATTTGAATATACACCTGTATTCTTTAATGGACGAATTCCAGGATATATAAAATAAGAGGAGTTCACTGAAGTGCATTCCTAATGTAGAAAGTATTAGTTTTTGCTGCAAATTCAAGTTTGGTTGTCTTAGCAACAGTTTTCTTTTTCAAACTTCAAAGAGAATCAGACCCTCTGAAGAAAATGTAATTGGACAACTATGGAAATTTACTCAGAATATAAATGATACTAAAATAGCTCAATCGGTAGTTGCCAAGTGGTGATATTGGTGACAAGTTATTGAGATTTTATAATAAGGGATGGCAGCTACTGTGTAGAAGTGTCTAACTGTCAACGAAACAAATTGTTTTCTTCATGTGCAGTGATATAATATGGATTTGATTGTACCTCAATAAAAGAACTAAGTATAAGATACAATCATGGTTTTATACTCAATAAAATAATATACATCACCAATTCTCTGTAGGCAGGGAGAGAAAGAGAGAGAACCTTAGTCTGAAATGTTCTTTGAATAAACCAGTGTGTATAACTTTATAAATTAAGTTGTACCACACATCCCATTCTCTCCATGGGTAAAAATTATTATTTTAAATAAAGCAATTCAAAAAATCATGCCAACCAAGAAAAATCGCTTAATATAAGCCTGAAGAAAAGACACAGAGAGTTAAGAAGGAGCTAGGCTGTTGTTGCCAGTGACTTATTCCCTTAGCCTAGTGAGTCTTGTATCCAACTGGCCCTCTCCTACCCCTTATTTCCTGCCTCACACTAAGCCATTACTTCTAATGAAAGAGGTCTAGATCGCTGATTGGACCTTTGTTATTATTTAAGAATACAGGCAATGCCTTGAGATAATTCATATTATATTTCTATCTATGCAAATTTATTTTAAATTGATTATAATTAAAGTAGATCTATTCCTATATGAGGTGGAGTTGCTGTGTTCTTCATGTACATCAGTACAATACTAAAGCACACCAATAGTAAATAATATGACTAGAAATTAAAAGTAGAAGAACTTTCCCATATAGACATTTAGATAAAATTTAAAATACAGTGTTGGCTCATCGAATTATGATAGAGCTACAGAATGACAAAATATGATTTAAAAGCCATGTCCAAAATGTATGGGTGGTTGACTGTTCTGATTTATATTTTAGTTTATTTAGCATAAGTATATATGTGCATGTATATAGACATGTCAGTGTAGGTGTTTGTGCATATCCTTATTCATATGGAAGCTAAAGATCAATCAATGTTTTTATATTTATTGCCTTCTTCTTTATTGATTTGAGACAAATTCTCCCACTGAACCTATAATTTAGTTTTGGCTTGACTAGCTAACCAGAAATCCCCATGCACCATGTGTCTGCCTCCACAGTGCGGCTCTGACAGGTATATACCACCACACCTAGTTTTTATGTGGATGCTAGGAATACAAATTCAGATACTCGTGCCTGTTTAGTCAATACAAATACTCATTGAACCATCTCCCTAACCTCAGGCAGACCCTAGCTGTTCCATAGAAAGAACTGGTTACAAGAACAGCCAATATAATATTGAAAAACCTTGTCTTTTATAAATAAAAGAAACATTTTTGAAAGAGTGTGGCAAGGCCACAGAGGACTGTGTGAAAGTGGGGGCTTGCAGATTGCCATTCAACAAGAGTCTTAAAACAGACTAAAATGCCTGTGATGACTTCCAATAGAATAAAAGGGTATTTTAATTAGTGAGTCAAAAGAAAGAAAAAAAATGCTTTAAAATAGAAAGAATCCTAAGGAAAATAAGTACTTTGAAAATAAGAGCCAGGCAGTGGTGGCAAACACCTTTAATCCCAGTACTTGGGAGGCAGTTGCAGGCCGATTTCTGAGTTTGAGGCCAGCCTGGGTCTACAGAGTGAGTTCCAGGGTTCCAGGATAGCAAGAGATACACAGAGAAACCCTGTCTTAAAAACAAACAAACAAATAAAAAAAAAAGAAAGAAAATAGAACGTGGTAGTAGAAATTGTATATTAAAATTATTATTAGGTAACTTGAGAAACTTCCACAAACAAAATAAATTAAAGTTTTCAGTGATACTTTATTAAATATTCTTTGCAATACAAAACATTATGGATAGTTTACCAAGTACATATATTCTGAAAAAAATCTTTCAAAAATTTAAGGAAAGGAGAGGAAGGAAAACGGAGGCAGATGTCCTTGTCTCTAGGAGTCTCGAGGAATTAAACATATCAAAAGGTTAGATATTGGGTAACAATTCTAATTTGTTGGGCATCTTGTGTATTGACTATTTGTTGATATAGAAATGCATAGAATAATAAAAAAAGTTTAAGGAAATAATAAAAACAATATTGTGGAAAAAAGAGAGAAAACTTAAGAATGAAGATACAGTAAGGGATTGGTTTTTTAAATTGCACACACACACACACACACACACACACACAAACACACACAAGTACCTGTGGGGCCCAGATATTGACTTCCTAAATATAGAATTACAGGTGGTTGTTGGCTGCCCAGTCTACATACTGGTAACCAAACTGGGCTCCTCTACAAGAGCAGTCTGTGCTCTCACAAGCTGGGTCATCTCTCACAACTAGACATTTTTTAAAATCCAAAAATAAATAAATAGAAAGAAACTAGAATGAAAATAAATTTGATTGTTAGTGCATTTAAATACACCCATGTAAGTATGACTCTACACATGGACTCACAAGTTTAATAAAGACAAGTGCGGACCTTACAAAGCTAACTTTTGGGGAGTTGCCTATAGTCCTTTTCAGATTTATTGCTGCTCAAGGGAAAAAGGTCCAGGAAACCCATCTGGTTACATCCAATGTAGATATGCAAATTTTATCTTATGTGTTTTCAAGAAAAGTTGTGGCACAATATACTTGGCATTTCAGTTGTAAGATATAATTGTGATGTAATAAAATATCCTCTGTTTTAACTCACATTGTATTTTATAATATTCATTGTTGCCTTTAATTTTTAAACTATATTTTTTTATATTTTAAACTATTTAATAAAGGTATCTCAGTCAAAGACACATATATCATAGAATTTATCATCTCCAGCACAAAGTGTAAAATCTTAGGTAGTGATTATTTGGGAACATATATTTTGCAGAGAATCACACAGAAAGTATTTTCAACAGCAAAGAAGATTGAGTTAGTCACGCTTATATTTATTGATTAGTGTGATAGATAGTTAAGCTTTGGAAAAAATTCTGAAATTTTTAATTGACGATACTTCTTCACCGAGGGACATTTTATTTAACTAAGAATTTTTATCAGTTTATTTAATGACTTCTAAAAAGGAACTAGTAAGGTTGATTTTCTGTCATATGTCAGAGAAATACTCTTTTTATTGACATGTTGGTAATTGCCTACATTAATGATTATTTATAGCACATATATTTGAACATGAATACATAAGTAGAAACAATATATTCTATTTTTGACTACATGTCTATGTTTATATCTCCACTTCTAATACTTTGACAATATTGTGTTTACATGGAAACAATTCTGGAGGCCAAGGTTTTAGGTACACAAACTACTTACCCAACATCTACTCTAAACCTGGTGTTAGTTTTCCTGTTGAAATTTTGTCATATTCATTTTCTTCTTTCTTATCCAACATAAGGAATATGAAGGAAGAAGAAAGATATGAGTTCCATTGTAGTCAGATGTAACAGGAAGAGATGCAGAACAACAGGACATAAATGTCTGATACTCAGAATAGACAATGAATCCAAAGACTGTTAAGTTATGAAAGTTGCACATGCAGAAAGCTTATTAAGGTCTTTACAATGCATAGTGGAAAACTCATTTAAAATCAAATGTAATGTGCTCGGAGGTTGTCATATAGGGTTTGGATCTGAGTTTGAATTCTCAGCACCCACATAAAAAGCTGTTGTACATGCATTACCCAACCATTGATGGGTGGAGACTGGAGCTCCTGAGAACATGCTGCCCAATTTCCCTTAATGAAACAGCCAGCAGTTCAGTGAGAGAACTTGTCTCAAGGCAGTAAGGTAAAGATGAGCAGAGGAAAACAGTGTCCTTCTCTGGCCTTCTCGTGTGTATACATGGGCAAGCATAAACACACACACACACACACACACACACACACACCATATAAAAACAAACAAATAAATGACAAAATATGAGAGTTGTCAATTCTGCACAATCATGCTGTCTTTTCTTCTCCAAGCTACATTTTGTTAACATGACTTTAGAATCAACTAATTTCAGAATATTTTCCTTTTATTATTAAACCTAGAACATGCACCTATGACACATTGTCTATGTCTATTTATAATTTTAACAGAAATGTGGTTTTTCCTCTCATTAACTCATGTCTCTTACGTCCCTTTTGTCTTCAGGGAAACATCTCACATTATTCACATTTTCATCAGTCTTCTATTGCTTTCGATGTACTGTCATGTCCTTTGGGAGTTAAGTGCCACTTTTATCTCCCTTACACACAAACTGTAGCTCGGAAAGTGTATTGTTCAATGTCAAACCCCATTCGGTTGGTTAAGGACACTGATGCAGAATCTCCTTTCTGTAAGCAATAAGTTTTTAATTGTGGTTAAAAACTACAAGTTGCTCATGAAGACAGATGTGGAGGTTAACAAGAATGTTAAGATTAAAATAATGAGGTTGGGACCACTTCAAATCAGCTTGTGGTTGGGTATAGTACAACCAAAGGCACCAGATAAGAGGAAGAACTGAGTTCTGAGCTAGTGTGGATACATATGCCCTTTCTTGCTTATAATACAGATAATGATAACAGAGTAAATGATGGATGAGCTCGCTTCTAACAAGAAGTTTTTACCTATTTCAGAGAGAAGACTACATCAAACCACGCATAGACAAGCAGTGAGGCATGAGGCAATTGAGGTAGACTGGTGTTACATCTGGGCAGCTGTGACAGGGTTGGGGCTCTGCCATGGTAAGACTTCAAGCTGCTAATGTCAATAAGGGAGATAAAAGAGAGAACAGACTGATTATCAGCAAGCAGAGCACCTGAACCATCAATGACTAGCAGGCCAATGGCTAGTAGGAAGTCAAGGTTTGCAGCTAAGAAAGCATTAACTTCGAAGTGTATAAAGATAGTGCTTCAGTCACACCTAACTGGGTTGACGGTGTGTGAACAGTGCATAAATGTCCTCTCTGGTTGGAACAAGTATGAAGTTTGTGGACCCTCTCTTAAGTTAGTTTATAAAACTATCTCAAAGAACTAGTCATTCTCAATAGATATTACTTCATTATCTAGCTTATGACAAAGTCCTATGAAAACCCTTAGAACAGTCCATTGCTATCTGTCTCTCTTGCTAATGCCTCCGGCTCTTGGGAGTTTCTCTAATTCTTTCTAAATCTCACCTCTCCACCATTTTCCTTAGCAAAGCTTATCTCTGCTTTGCTTGTAACCCATGAATGTATAGGTGAAATCAAAAGCCACTGTCTCAGACTGGCTTTTTTGGTTGTCAGCTAGTTTCTCACACCTTAAGTCCCTGAGTACAGCACTCTTGGGCAGAGATGTTTCATATCTCTGAATAATCATAATATATAATGAAAAATAATAATTCATAGTCTCAAGAATAATCCCGATTGTTATTACATGTCTATATTTTTCCATTTGCCTTTTGCTCTGTTTTATTGACACTTCTGTTTATACTCTTGCAGTTTGAGATTCATAGAGTAGCAATATCCTGGTTTCGCTGTTTCCAAAGTGCATTTACTATACTATTTCTAGGGTGGATCAAGGATCACATCAAAAAATCATCAGAATGTATTATAGCTTTTAAATAAATGAGATTATACTTTTGTTTATCTCTAGGAGTAGATCTAAAAACTATATATTTAAATTTTTAATAAACTAATTAAACTGTTTACAAGCACAAATTATAAGCAAAAATGAGTTTCAAATCTATAATGTTAGGTGAAGACACAAAGAGATTTCAATAGAATTATTCAATGAAAAATCTCATGAAACATGAAATGACATACTATATTTAAAGTGTATGTAATTTGATACTAAATATTTACTAAAATTATTAAAATATGAGTGGAAATTATGCAAAGAAACTTTGAGGTATATGTTATATCTTTCAAACCAGACATTTATATAGGAAATACTTCATCATAGCTGTAAGACATTTGACATTTTAAAAGTTATAAAAAAATAAGTTGCACTGGATATGTAAATATGTAGTGACTGTTAATTTTTCTTTAAATTTATTTTCAAGAGTTTTTATACTTAAAGAAATTAACCTATTTTTATCTACTGAAATTAATGTTATCTGGAACTTTAACTGGCAACACAAAGGAAAACTTGTCTGGCTCTTTACCAATGAGACAATTTACAAATAAAGCAATCAATATATACTTTATAAGTGTAATAACTTAAATAATAAGCATATCATCAAAGCTATGTTTTTTATTGATGTAATAAAACACTACTCACAAAAGGAACTTACTGAAAACATTTCACCTTACAGTTTAATAAGTCTATGGAAGAACACAATGTCAGACCTTCAGAACTGGACCCAGTAGGCATGAATTAGAGCAGAAGACATGCAGGAGTTTGCATCCAGGAGCTAGCTCAGTCCCTTTGTTTATATACCTCAGGACCATCTGCCCAGATGTGACATCTCTTTCCCATCCTCATTAATTAGTCTAAATGTTTATTTATATCACTATGTGTCTTAGTTATTTTTGTATTAGTGTGATAAGACACTAAGACCAAGTCATCTAATAAAAAACCAAAAGAGTTAATTTGGGGCTCACAGTTTCAGAGAGTGAGACCGTGACCACCATGATAGGGAGGAGGGTAGGTATGGCACTGCAGCAATGGTTGAAAGCTTATATCTTGATTCACAAGCATGAAAAAATGAAAATAATACTGAGAATTTTAAGAGTTTTTGAAACCTCCAAGTCTACCTTTAGGACACACACACTGCTTCCAGCAGTGCACTGTCTCCTAATTCTTCCTAAACAGTTCAACCAACTGGTGACCAGTATTCAAATTTAGGAGCCTACAGGGGACGTTATCATTCAAAGAACCACAGCATGAGTAGAAATAATGTCATGGTGTTTATTTCACACTTTTAATTATAGCTCAAGGCAATCTATTCTGTCACTCAAAGCTTCTGGTGTGACCATTGAGACATGTTGGTTGATTCACATGCTCCTCTATAAATATTATATACTGTTTGATATTTTGTTTAATAAAACTTTAAGTATTTAGGAAAATAACAATTTCAATTAATATAATTTATAATATATAAATAATATAATTCACTAAATAGGTTCATCAATTAGATTCAGTCTAATGTTTAAATTTTTATTGAATATTTTATTTACTCACATTTCAAATGTTATCGCCTTTCCCCATTCTCCCCACCCCCAATAAACCCCTACCCCATTCTTCCTTCTCCTTTTTGCTTTTATACCACTTTAATTACTTGAAGTATTAAGGTCAGTTCTAGGTTGAGGAGCTAGCAATATAATAGATGCAAATAGTCAAGCAACAAGCAAGATAATAAACACAAATAGTCAAAGAACAAGCAAAGCAATAAACAAAGTTCCATGATCACTATTTCTAAGGGCTTATCAGGATGACCAAAATATCTGAGCCTACTTCCTTGTCCTAGCCCAAAGTCATTTTTATGCATGAAACCCACTTCTTTGTTCTAGCCTAAAATTTAGATACTTGCTGTGATTACTTCTTTGTTCTAGTCTAAGATTTAGATTCCTGCCTGAAATTACTTCTTCATTGTAGCCTAGGATTTAGATTCCTGCCTGAAATTACTTCATTGTTCTAGCCTAATGTCAGATTCCTGCCAAGCAGCCCATTTCCTTGTTTTTGGCCAATGCCAGATTCCTTCCAAACAACCCATTTCCTTGTCTTTGGTCAATGTCAGATTCCTGCCAAAGCCCCCCAAAGCTCTCCACATCTTCCCCTTTTTATTGCATATACCACACTGACCCTGTCTTAGGTCATTCTGACAAGAATGCCTTCCTTACCTGTTGTGGTATATGCATTATCAAAAGCAATGCATTTTTGTCTTAGGTTCGTTAACGCTCTGCGAAGATTCTTACCCATCCTTAGATCTTCCCTCCAATGACTCCTGGGTCAATATCAAATTCATGATCTATTTTAACTTATTATTGTGATATATATATATATATATATATATATATATATATCCTGATGAGTCTACTTGATGTTACTTATGTGTATAAGGCTGAGCACTGGTATTGAATAACTAATTAGGGGCTCAACTCTGGGGAAGATTTTTTTTTCTGTCTCTGCAGTGATTAAATGTTTGTAGATCTTTATCTAGGCAAAGAAAGGATTTCCTGTGAGATTTTTTTCCTATCCATAATGAGATGCTGATTGGTGTTTTTATTGTTCAGGTCTTTTTTAGGGAGCCATATTGTTAAGATTTCCTTTGTGTAGCTTCTCTAAAATATCTAGAAGTCAAAATCTCCCAAGAGGCTTCCTGGTGCTCTAGCTCTTGCAGTCTTTCCATTTTTCCATGGAATGGGTAACAAGTAATGGGTAATGTTGTAGATGTCAGTTGTTCTTTACATTTTGACACATTGTCACTTCTTGTAATAGAGTCTGCTGCAAAACAAACTTTCTTCAATGAAGGTGAAAACTAAACTTACCTGTGTGTATAAGGAAAATTATCTTTAAAGCTCTAAGGAATTATTCTGGTAGACAAATGGCTCTGATAGGTTCTTCTCTAAGAGCAATGATTTCACTAGCCACAGGTCCTTAGCATACATTATGTACAAAGCCATAGCTGTTGGTTACATACAAGATACAAGTGTAACTATTGTACTCTTAAGGGTATCACATCAAGGTGGTCATTATTATGATTCATAAACATCACAGTTGAGTAGGACAATTAGTTGCTTCCTTTCCTTGGCAGCCTTCACATCACCACTATCTCGTCTCATATTATGAAAGATAGTCTTCAAATAGGTGGTTTTCTGATTAGCTCCAGATTGATCCTGAGTCCTATGTGCAAAGTCCCTAAGGACTTACTTTCACCTCAACTTCTGGGAGGTACCAAGAACAATAGCAATAGCCCATACTGTTTTGAGAGTTGCCTTAACCTCTCTGACCTATAACACAAAAAATTTTCTCATGGCTAGCACTGTAATTTTGCTTGATATTCTATTTCTATTGCCCTTGGGAAGACAGTTATTACCCTAAGTGGCACTGTAATTTTGCTTGATATTCTATTTCTATTGCCCTTGGGAAGACAGTTATTACCCTAAGTGGCATACCTTCAGTGTGTGTGTGTGTGTGTGTGTGTGTGTGTGTGTGTGTATGTGTGTGTGTGTGTTATCTGTAATATTAGGTACAAACAAAATAGTTTGATTACCCATGTCTTTTTCAAACATCCTTAGTGTTATTATCCTTCCTTTCTCCCCTCCTCCTCTGTTTCTTTTCTCAATTAAAGCCCTTTCATGTTTCCCATATCTTCAATCATTTCACATGTGTCTCTTTCCCCAAACCAGAATCCCCCTCCCTTTCTTAGCCTATTAATTTTTTGACATTTTAAAGTAAAAATTCATGTAAATATATTTTTCTTGTTAAATTATTTTAAAAATTGGATGCACATGAACATCTAAGCATTTAACTCCTAAAATTAAGAAATTTGCCTATCTTTGCCATTTCACATTAATATGTTTAGAGGAATTCTACTCTACAATATAATTAAAAAATTATAAAGTTATATTTAAATTTTTCATTGATACCAAAAAAAGACAGTTTTGTGAGTTTTTAATTGTTTTTTTTTTTTTCTAATACAAGTCTAATTCCTCTTTAGCCCTTGAAACAATCTCCTATCTACTTCTACAATTTGGGGGTTTCCTTCTTATTCTCACATTCACCTGTTTGTATATTTAAATAAATTCATACTGCCACAGTCTAGATCAGTCCAAGGACTGTCAAAGTCTTTTATTGTTTAATTTCATATTGCTGTTAATGTTTCTCCTTAGTTTCTTCCTTATACATTCTAAAAAGCTTGCAAAGGTTGCAGATGTGGTACCGTTGTTGTTTTAAGAACTTTTGTCTAGGGTGCATAAAGCCCTGGCACCCCACAGACATGGGGTATGGTGGAGCACTCCTGAAATCAAAGCACTAAGTCAAAGGGAGGGTTAGACATTTAAGCTTATCTTGAGGCCAGTCTGAGCTGCAGGAGACTCTGACACTCCCTGAGAACTCACCCCCATCAAAAATAGTAAATGGTCACAGGAATTGCAAACCAGTGGTTTATCTGCTCACTTTTCATCTGCACATACAGTCACAACTCATAAATCTTTATATTACCTTATGACCTTGGAGGGGTTGTATTTTTATTTTCTTTGAGACTGTAGATACAATCAATATAATTCGATGTCTGTGCTTGGGCTCTTCATTATATTTTTTCAAGATTTTTTTAGTTTCATCCCTCAACATTTCCTAACATAAACAAAATTAATGGTAAAAACAGTATTTAATTCAAGGGAAATCAATAGACTGCAGAAAAATGTAGCACTTCATGAGCTGAAATAGTTGGATAAAAGGTACAAGCATGTTTCTTTATTCTTGTTTGAATGTCTTTTGTCTCAATTATTTCCACCTTGTGGGGTGGGGAAGGACATTTACATTGTCAGCAAAGGATGCTAAATAGAGAGTAATCACAACTTCTCAAAATCTTATCGTAATTTTTAACTTACTATGCTAAGCATGAATAAATTGCATTGGCATTACAACTTTGGAATTAAAGCAAACAAGAAAAAAACAAGCCACCTTTTAGTGATCTATGCTGACATGTATTCCTAGTCAAACACTTAGAACACATGACCTGATGTGTTCTATGTAAACACACAGAAATGATAGAAGATGTGCACCATCCACCTGTAACTCTATAAAGTAACTGTAGCTAAGTGTAACCATGTTGGAGCAGGGGTTCCTTTCAAGATGATGGACATAAGTTTAAACCACATAAACACTGCCTGTATCGCTAAAAATATCCATGCTTCCCAAAATTTTATCTGTATACTTTTCAAAGATTTCCCATTTTAACATGAGCCAGTATTTAAAATAAAGCTTAAAGGGACCATCTTGGATTTAGATCTCGACTCCCAATCCTTGCACATCTTAAACAGGAGTGTGCGCATCTGGAAAAGAGGTGAGTCCAATGGGTTCTCAGGTAATAACGTTCAGTCAGGCTTAAGATGTACAAGAATACTAAAGCATCCAACACCTCCCATGTATTTTCTCATCCTTTAAATGTCCCAAGAGACTTCATTTTGCAGGCAGCACCAGTGATCCCAGGGGTTGACTATACCACATGCCAGTGCCTTTGGAAGTAAGATAAAAGCCTAGCTGTTTCCATGATTATCTCATCCCTCACAGCCCTAACAGTGTCCCTGGGCCATAATTACACAGTCTCTTTTTTCTTAGCACGGGAAGCACCTTTGTAAAATGGCTATTATGCTTTTCTTCCTCTGCAGTTTACTTTAAATAAATGGCTGGAATGTAAGAGGAGATTATTAGTGCAAATTAACCTGACTCTCTCTTATCAGTTTGACACACTTATGGCTGTATGTATTACCATGTTGTGGTAATGGCTTATTATAGTTTATTCACTGTACATCCATTACATGGACCTTGAACTTTGTATCTCCACCCCTCTAGATTTCTAGAAAGAGGAACATGGAATACTTAATACTGCTTGTCTAAGGCTGGCAACAGTTAATAAGCTTTTAAAATTTTATTTTTTTTTAATATATGAAGCACACTGACATTGTCTAGTCTATAATTTAGTGTTCATCAGAAAAACCATACACTTTTTAATCTTCTGAAATATGAAGTTTCTTCCTCTTTACGAAAGATATTAGAGTATATTTCAGCAACTGACTCTCACTACTGATTTTATTTTAATGAAGGTCTTTGTTGGTGTGGTGGTGGTGGTTTTCATTTTTTGTTTGTTTGTTTGTTTTTGTTTTAATGAAACAGTTTTTCACAGGACTTGGTGGGAGCACCTCTTGGTTTCCCTGTCCAAGGTTGCCTTACTCTATTCATTTCCATTGTTAAAGGTTGTGGGTTTAAAAGTTATTAGCTGGAGAAAGCAGCAGACTCATGAAACTGGTTCACAAACCAGGATACACTTAGCTCTCAAATTCTGACTCTTACCAGAAATTAAAATACATTAAATAAAGCAATGAACATTTGAGAAAAAAAGATAATTTCTGTGGAACATGTTTCTAAATATTAATTATGGCATATGCTGTGTGTGTTTGAAATGAATATTTAGTTCATCTCCCAGTAAAACATCATCATGGAAACTGTGTCAAATTCTTACCCGAAGACTGGTTATCACATTGTTAGGTTTTTCTTTTCTTTGAACACAAGCGGCAATTTCCTGGTTTCCCTTGGGAAATTTTTTGATGGATATTTATGTAGAAACAATATTTTTATTTATATGTAAGCAAGCAATTATGCGTGGTTAATGGATAGTGTTAGGTCTGTTTTTATAGTTTTACATATTACATCATAAATGAAAACCTTTCAGTTTAATGGCCAACAATCAAAAGCAAAGAGTTCACTGGTTTTTTTTTTCTTATTTAAATTCAAAATTACAAAACTCTCTGAGATAAATTGCCTTGTAAAGCCTTGATTAAATTATGTAGGCACAGCTGTATATAGATGCTCAAGTCCGGTAAATATTTGCAATCCATTATATTTTTTGCTTTGGTGATTAACAGTCCATAAAGAGATTTTAAGCAAAGCTTTTGGTTTAATCTTTGCAGGCTCTGTAGCCTAGGAGGCTACACTGGAGCAGTCTGTTATGGATGGAAGTCAATGGAGCAGCCACAATTTCTAAACTACAACAGTGAATTTTTAAAAACCCCGAGGAATTGCAGGCCCATTTACTCCATCTGTGGTACACAGTGAGAGAAACAGGAGCCAGGGAGAACAGGACTTGAGTCACTGCATGTAATGACTTTGCTAGGCATGGAAGGCTGGGACACAACATTAGCAAAATATGCCTTAGGGCTTTAGTATCTTACACAAAATCACAGGCACAGGCAACACACAAGACCAACTGATTTGTCTAGAGAACCAATCTATTCTTAATTCAATTGTCTAATATGTATTGTATATCCCTTTACCAAAACACGTTAAAGCATGTATTTTTTTAACCTTGCTTTATTCATTGCTTTAGCTAGGAGACTTGATGAAGGGGTCTCTGTAGGTGTTATGTGAGGAGGTTCCGTTCGGATTGATTTCATCCACCTGGATCAAGGCTTTTTTTAAAAATTGGTTATTTTATTTATTTACATTTCAAATGTTAACCCCCTTCCTGGTTTCTCCTCCACAGACCACCTATCCCCTCCCCTCTTGCCCCTGCCTCTATGAGGGTGCTCCCCCACCCATACACCCACTTCTGCCTCAGTACCCTAGCATTCTTCTACCCTGAGTCATAGTGCCTTCACAGGACCAAGATGCTCCCCTCCCAGTGATGCCTGATAAGGCAATCCTCTGCTACATATGCAGCTGGAGCCATGGGTCCTCCTCTACCTCATGTGTACTTTTTGGTTAATGCTTTAGTCCCTGGGAGCTATGGTGTCGGAGGGAGGGAGTCTCATTGGTTGATATTGTTGTTCTTCCTATGAAGTTGCAAACCCCTTCAGTTTGATGGTTGGGTGCATACATCCACATCTGTATTTGTCAGGCTCTGGCAGAGCATCTCAGGGGACGGCTGTACCAGGCTTCTCTCAGAAAGCCCTTCTTGGAATCAGCAATATTGTCTTGGTTTGGTTTCTGCAGGTGGGATGGTTCCCTGGATGGGACAGTCTGTGGAAAGCCTTTCCTTTAGCCTCTGCTCCACGCTTTGTGCTGCTTTTCTGGAATTTCAAGAATTCTGGACTGATATTTTTGAGGTGAATGGGTGGCCCCATCTCTCAACCTGGGGCCATGCCTATCCACTGGATATGGTCTCTACAGGTTCTATCTTCCCTTTCTTGGGTATTTCAGCTAATTTCCTCCTTTTTGAGTCCTGGGAACGTCTTGGGTCTCTGGCATTTGGGACTTACTAGTGACTACCTCCAGTACTCCCTCCCCCACTGTTACACGCCTCCTTTTACATTCCTGACCCTCTGCGTTTCTCCAGAATCTCCTCCCATATCTGAACCGGCCGACCTTCTCCCTCCCACTCCTAGATCCCTGTCTCCCTCTACTTCCCAAAGTTATTTTCTTCCCCCTTCTGAGTAGGACTGTAGCATCCACATTTTGATGAGGTCTTCTTTATTCTTGGGTTTCATATGGTCTGTGAGTTGTATCATAAGTATTTCGAGCTTCTTTTTGGATAATATCTACTTATCAGTGAGTACATACCACATATGTTCTTTTGTGACTCAGGATAATATTTTCAAGTTCCATCCATTTACCTGAAAATTCCATGAAATCATTGTTTTTAATAGCTGAGTAATACTCCATTGTATAAATGTACCACCTTTTCTCCTTTTAGGGACATCTGGGTTCTTTCCAGCTTCTGGCTCTTATAAATAAGGTTGTTATGAACATAGTGGAACGTTGTCCTGGTTATATGTTAAAGCATCTTTTGGATATATACCCAGGAGTGATATAGCTGGGTCTTCAGGTAGTACTATGTCCAATTTTCTGAGGAACTGCCAGACTGATTTCCAGAGTGGTTGTAGCAGCTTGCAATCCCACCAGAAATGGAGGAGTGTTCCTCTTTCTCCACATCCTCGCCAGCATCTGCTATCACCTGAGTTTTTGATCTTAGCCATTCTGACTGGTGTGAGGTGGAATCTCAGGGTTGTTTTGATTTACATTTAATGGATGACTAAGGATGTTGAACATTTCTTTAAGTGCTTCTCAGCCATTAAAGATTCCTCGGTTGAGAATTCTCTGTTTAACTCTGTAACCTATTTTTAAAAGGGTTATTTGGTTCTCTGGAGTCTAACTTATTGAGTTCTTTGTATATTTTGGATGTTAGCCATCTATCAGGTGTAGGGGTGGTAAGGATCTTTTCCCAATCTGTGGGTTGCCATTTTGTCCTACTGACAATGTCTTTTGCCTTACGGAAGCTTTGCAATATTAAGAGGTCCTATTTGTCAATTCTTCATCTTAGAGCATAAGCCATTGGTGTTCTGTTCAGGAAAATTTCCCCTGTGCCCATGTGTTCGAGGCTTTTCCCCACTTTCTCCTCTATTAGTTTCAGTGTATGTTGTTTTATGTGGAGGTCCTTTATCTACTTCGACTTGAGCTTTGTACAAGGAGATAAGAGTGGATTGATTTGCATTCTTCTACATGCTGACCTCCTGTTGAACCAGCACCATTTGTTGAAAATGGTGTCCTTTTTCCACTAGATGGTTTTGGCTCTCTTGTCAAAGATTAAGTGAAGGTGTGTGGGGTTCATTTCTGGACTTTAATTCTATTTCATTGATCTACTTGCCTGTATCTATACCAATACCTTGTGTGTGTGTGTGTGTGTGTGTGTGTGTGTGTGTGTGTGTGTGTGTGTTTAAATCACTGTTGCTCTGTATTACAGCTTGAGGTCAGGGATGGTGATTTCCCCAGAAGTTCTTTTATTGTTGCGAATAGTCTTTGCTATCTTGGTTTTTGTTATTCCAGATAAGTTTGAGAATTGCTCTTTCTATCTCTGTGAAGAATGGGGTTGGAATTTTGATGGGGATTGCATTGAATCTGTAGATTGCTTTTGGTAAGATGGCCATTTTTACTATGATATGCAGATCCATGAACATGGGAGATCTTTCTATCTTCTGAGACCTTCAATTTCTTTTTTCAGAGACTTGAAATTCTTGTCATACAGATTTTTCACTTGCTTGGTTAGTGTCACACCAAGATATTTCATATTATTTGTGACTATTGTAAAGAGTGTCATTTTCCTAGTTTCTTTCTCAGCCTGTTTATCCTTTGGTTCTACTATTTTCCAGTGTAATTTTACAAGTCAAAAACCTTATTCAAAATAAAGTAATGTTGCATAGGTGTAGTAAGTGGAAACTGTAGAGCTGTATAATGCTAATGCCCAACATTTACAACCAGAAAACAACAGAGAGGAGAAAAGTGAAAGGCCATTGTAGCAGTGAAATGTCTTTTGACACTCTGATTAGTGTTGTGTTTTAAAAAAGAAAGACAGGAAATGTTCACAGAGCCAGGTATGGTGAAGTGAAAAGGGTTCCTTAGCACATGATGAGACATCCCTTCCCCTTGAGGTAACAGTCATATAGTATGGTATAGTATAGAATAGGGTTTATTTAGGGCATGACAAGAGAAGTTGAGAAGGAAAGAGACAGAGAGAGAGTGTTTGGCCAGGAACGCATGGAGGGGGAAGGGAAAGAGGAAAAAGGGGGCAGAGAGAGAAAGAGAGAAGAGGGGCCAAAGAGCCCCTTTTATAGGAAGCCAGACCTACCTGGCCAGTTGCCAGGTAACTGTTGGGTGGAGCCTTAGAGGATTGCTAACAATTTGCTTGTGGAGTTCAGTGGTTATATGATAGTCATCCAATTGAAGCCCACATCTAGGATCTAGACAGTCTTGGGTTTGCCTTATTCATCCTTAGCAAGGGAATTGACATATTAAGCAAACATGCAAATCAGAGTTTCTTTACTAACATGGCAGGTTACCATTGCCCTCATTAAAGCTGAACTAGAAGAATTTTGAATGTTTTAGGCACATTTGGGGCATTGTTCACTATTGAATCTGCTTAACTATCCACTCAATAGAAAGAGCCTGTAAAAACGGGGGGAAAAAGACAATAGATAAATGACCAAAGAAATTTCAAGTTCATAATTGTTGTATTGAGTTGCCATTTCACAGCCTTGTCGTTTTCTATTCATTGCCCCCATCTGTGCTATCAACCTGTAGGTACGGGTATCTCCACTTGACATTTTCTATAACCTTTTTAAGTTTAGTATTAAAATAGTCCCGGAAGCTAATCCAAAAAAACTCTTTTGGTTTAATGATTTATCTATTAAATCCTTTCTACTCCATGAATCTGAGAAGATTTAACTGATATGTTAAGTACGTATAAGAGATTATTTTTCATTGCCTGAAGATAGTAAGTCAAATGACAACCAGGATAGAAAATCTGATGGATTTTAGCATCATTTTCTTTCAGTTTATGACAGAAAGACATGAAAAGTGTTTGTACATATTTGGAGATCCAATATTGTGTTTTTGTTAATATTTGCAAAATCAACTTTCTTGTTATGAAACATAGTGCAGCTTGCAGGAGAGGGGGTGGTACATGGTGGGCCTGGGCCAAGGTATACCCTGAGAATTCACAGCATGTAACAAATCTGGTATAAAAGAGGTTTGTTTATTTGGGGGAAGGGAGGAGATTAAATGAAGGCCTGGAGAAGGGATAAGAGCAGACAGAAAGGAGCAAAGCCATGAGGGCAGAGAAGTGGGCACAGAAGACAGAAAAAAGGAGAGAAAGGGAAGAAAGAGACCAGCTGGAGACAATGGAGACAGGAGTTGGGGGAGGAACTGAAGCAGTCCTCTTATATGCTTTTATATGCAGCAGATGATGACATAAGCCATTGATAGGTCCCTGGGAGGAGCCTGGAGGTATAGCCTGTAAGCCAACATTTGTTACTGTATTATAATGGAGAATTCATTGGTCCAATTAAAAAAAAAAATGCTACCAATTAGCCAAAATAAGTACGAGAAATACCACATAAAACTTTTTTTTTTTTTGCAATATTCTTTATTATATAACCCGAGACCATAGAATCACAACATGATGCTGGCCAAATATTACCAAATCCTGAAACTTCTATCACTCCAGTTATTGATGGAGAAAGCAAGACATCAGAATGGGATGTCTTTCTCTAATTGTAATCCCAATCATCAAAGAAATAAACACCAAGAGGAAACAAAATACTGGAACAAAACATACCATTTTTTGTGAAACATTTTTTCTAAATATCTAAGAAGAAATTAACTAAGAAAAATGTATAAATATGACTCTGTGATTTTCAAACATATACCAAGGAAAACATCATAAACAAAATTGCAAGGTATATGGCATAATAAGTGAATTTAGGGCCAACACACATTATAGGGTAGTGCTTAACATTTTGAAAATTTATCATTTACAAATGAGAAACCTTTACTTGTAATAAATGAGCAAAGAAATCAGTGAAAATGTTTGTATTTATTAACTACCAGATGTATTGGAAATCATGCAACCAAACATTGTATGAATATGGCACCATGGCATGTGACACCTGGAAGTCATGTTTTGTTTCTTGTAGCTAGAAAACAACTTGAGTGAGGAGCAGAAAACCCAGAGTCTAGATAAGTGAGTGCAGGAGTGGGGATGGAGAGGGGTCATTAGTGAGATCAGGGTTCACTATGCAACTGCTTTACAAGCATTAGTCCTCCTTATTGCTGGAACACTACACCAGTTCTCAGATAGTGTCCTAGTGCTGCTGATCTCTTGCAATAGTGCAGAGCCTGAAATCAGAGCAAATGCCTTATCCACTGGGGAAGAAGCCATGTGCATGGTGGGAATTGCAGAGATATATGCCAGCTCTGGACTAGATTTTCTGGAGAATTAAGTGGGTAAGACATATGCTTTTTTATATAAGCTTGACAGCATGGGACATCTCTGATAACAGCCTCTTAACCATAATTAATAAATTGGCTAATTATATCTTTATTAATAGTTAGCTTCATGGAGAAATATAACATATTAGGGCAGATTTCAATATACAACACTTATGCCAGTTTCAGTAATTTACATTTAAACAACCATAAGTTTGATAATGATAAAATATGTGGTAGGAATAAAAGAATATTTGTAGAGAAAAAATTAAGTTAGATTTCTTATGATATGTATACATATATATCATAGCAACTTAATTTTTGCTATAAATATTCTCATATATATTTATTCTTAATATTTTTAATATTAAGAATATTCTTATTATTATATTATGTATTAGAATATATAGATGTATATTCTTATATGTATTTAGAACATATAAGACTATTAAGAATATTCTTGTTATATATATATTTATTCTTAATATTATTCAAAATATATATTTCATCATAAGAATATGCATGATTTGAAAGTTATATAAAAGTTGCAGAAAAGAATCAATTAAAATAGCTGATTTTGTGTTGAAACTTACCATATTAAGAGAGGCCTATGAAAGTATGAGAGAACTCACAGGTCTAAAATAGTAACAATAATTATATAAAATCTCAGAATACCATACATTATTTTACTCATGTTAGAATATTTTTCGTGCTACCAAAATTGAATTAGTATTTGTCAAGTCAAATGCCCAAGATTTAATTGAAATAAGTTAAGTTTTCATTAATGTCAAAAGAAGAAGATTCTAGATTATTGATTTTTAAAATTTTAGTTTGAGAGGAATAACTTTGATATGACACTTCACCTTTTTTCACACTAACTAATAGGGTTTTTAAAAATATTTTATTATCAACTAATTATTTTATTTATTTATATACCAAACAGTACTCCTCTTCAGGTTGGTCTCTCCTTGAACAGTTCTTTTCCATGAGCAAGACTTCTTTTATTTTTAACCCTTTCTAACCACTTTCAATAGGTCTTTAGGCTAAAACCATTAAAGTCTTTGCAAAATAATAAAATAATTAGAATGGATGATCACAGATAATGATATGAGCCAGTTTTGCCAGAAAAGGACATTAGTTTGAAATATTATAATAATATAATGCATTCAAATATTGAAATCAGTTGATAAAGAGCATTATTGTCCCTATAAGGTTGCAAAAGCCTATTTTAATTAACTGCATAGTAACTAAGTGACTTTGTGATTCTGAACTACATGGCAATTGCCTCTCACTGGTAGGTTTGAAGCAGCACATACCCAAGCTTTCACACTTCCATGTGCCATTCTGTATGAACCCAGGGATGCACAAGTATCTATTACTGTAGTCTTTAAAAGAATGTTTTACTGTTCTCTAAGAAGTAATAAAACACTGGAATTACAAGACTTAAAAAAAAAACTTATTTCTTTTATTACTTTCATTTCAATGTGTCCTATTGATAGAGAGATTAAAATGAACTTGGGGATTTAGTGAACAATTTAAGAATGAATAACACCTAGGAAAAGAATGTGAAGAATAACATTGTGGCAATTGTGTGCAAATATCTGGAGGATTTCCAAAGAAAAAATAAATTTGTTTTCCTGTTAATAATCCTATCCATAGATGGTAACACCAAAATTCAAACAAGAGAAAGCTATTCAAAATTGATACTAAAATTTTTGAAGTGCAATTGTAGTTATTTGAAGAAAATGAAAAAATAGTAAAAAAATCTCATTAGAGGGTTAACTATCATAAATAAATTAATAAATAAAATTACATATAAATTCATTCACTTATGACTAATTTTAGTAGAAAATTCAATATTTGTGTCTACCACAAAATCCCTTATAATAAAAAAGTTTTTAAAAATTATTAACATATTATATGAAAGCTGTAGCTAAAGATACTTAAAATATAGATATATTATGGACAAAATGTTTCTCTTTAAAGGAATTTTTGTAGTTAAGGATCATTACTCACAACAAATGAGTCTCTTGGTTATACTAGTAATCATTTATGTTTTCAGGGAATTAAAACTTCAAAAAGAGTGAACATTCATTTATGCATTTGATCAACATCCTCTTAAGGAAGTGTTTCCAAATGAAACAGTCTTGGTTATTTTTCTATTGCCATGATAAGACACCATGAGCAAGACAATGAATAGAAGAAATAATTTATTTGAGACTTACAGTTTCCGAGAGTTAAAGTCCATGATGATCATGGTATTTGAGGAAGAAGACAACCAGGTGCCAGTGAGACCTAAGTGGAAATGGTATAGGTGTTTGAAACCTTGAATCCAACCCATCACTAGCATGCTTTCTTTAAGGTTGCACGTCTTAAACAGTTCTTCTCAAACAGTCAAACAGCTCCAGCAACTGGGGACCAAATATTTAAATATATGAGTCTATGGGAGCTGTTCTAAGCCCAGGTAATTATCTGTGCTGGAGAATAGTGGTGAACATCACCTACCAAGTACCAGGCTCTGATCTCAAGCACTAAACAGAGATGACTCTTTCTATGCTCTCTAGAAATCATAACAGATAGATGGCTTATTACCATAATGTTGTAGATGATCACAGAAAGGCTGAAGAATGTTCAGCAACTTCTATAAGAATTTATATGTAAGAATCAGAGCTCATGGTTCTAGGTCTCAAATAAGCATCTGTACTGAACTTGTTCTTGATAAGAGAACTAGAGCCACATATATTTTGAACTACTGTCAAAATTGAATCATCATTCGATTGTTAGTTTCAGAAGTTCCACTGTGATCAGTGGAATGGGTTGGCACCACCCTATAACTTCCTAAGTCTCATCCCTAGCCAGTGGGAGGCATAAATAGTATCACAAGCATTGGTCCATCCAAATCACAAAAATTATAAGAGGATGCATCCAAAATGTGGCACAAAACTGAAATTTCCTATTTGTAATGAAACTAAGTAGATGCACAAACTGGCATGAAGATACCCATGCTAAGAAATAACTGAAATAATAAGATACCTCGTTTTTGCTCAGTTTCACAGTTAATTCCAGGACACTTACACTTTGGCAAAAATATGGGCAGTATATTCTGAACGACAACTTGTCTCCCATTCTGAGTGGGTGTATTGGAATTTAATGCTCAGTGAAATAAGTCCATTCCTTCTTTGGCTTATCAAGACAATTGGCCATATCAGGTCTGAAAACAATACAACTTGGCTATTTCTTTGTTATCTTGTACATTTAAGGGTATTCAGTCCTTACTGTTATCTTTTAAATTTTATCATTTTGAATAAGAACAAAGATATTGGCTTGAAGAAGAATAATGCAGTGCTTTATTCAAAAGAGGGATTTAAGATAATTTGACAGTGAGGGACTAGACAGGACACACAAAGCACTTAGTTTTTCTGAGGCTAACTGCCCAGTTCTAATTAGGCCATGGACAGACACATGGGCCTCCACTTATTTTTATGCCTCCTTTGAAGCCCAGGAGATAAGAGAAGAGGGATCATGGCATCCAAGCAAACCATCTGGGAAGCAGGAGACCACAACGTAATTAGCACTTAAAATTTATGCCAGGAGTGGCAGCTTCTATTTTTATATTACTTCTTAGAATCTCAAACATTTAGTAAAAATTTATCCTTTATTTTTATATTTATCCTCCTTTTAAATATTATCATGATATACACCAAAAAAGTATTTAAACAAAAGTTATCCACAGTCTTTATTAAAGGATTATTACCTTAGAAAAATGATTTTATCAGTAATATGTCTTAAATTTTGACTATTGAAAGTAAATTTTATTTTGAATGACTCATGAAAGGTTTTATTTATACAAGGTACTCATAGTATAATCTAATAGTAAATATGGAAATTCAAACATTACAATCTTGACTGATTTTGGTAGCTTAAGTATAGTATTGATCACATTTTAGAATAATTTAACATATCTGGGTTGTATAGTTTAAATGTATTTTTGATAAGGGATTTTTGCTCAGGTATCGAAAGGGAAGTAAAATTGTCATCATTTTGGTCACAGTAAGAATTCTTTTCTAGACTAAGAGGCAGGTAAAATTTCTAAGAAATTAGATTCAACTATTTTATTAGCATTAAAACCTAAATGTCTTTAAAACAACACTGAAAATTTTGCCACAAAATGCAAGAAATTACTTAAAAGCTGTATTAGTCAATTCCATACCTTCCATGCTACTACTACTTCTGAAAAGAAGGGAAGGAATTTTGTGTGTGATCACAATGCCTTGTACAAAATTATCAATGAATTGATAAAAAAGTTTTAAAGGCTATATTAGTAAAATATCTCCTTCTGTTTATACTTTCAAACTGCAACTGAACTTTGAAAGGATCACTGAAAATATGTACTTTCTCTAATTTAATCAGGATATTTGAATGAGAAAGAATGCAGTCACCCATGGAGATCAGGTAAGTGCAATCATTAAACAATATTTCAGAATATGTAACCTTCAACAAATAAAAATTAAATTAACATCTTCTATCTTTGATCTTTTTCTCTAAAACTCTTTGTTATGCCATCTGCCCCTAGCCAGATAACAAAAGTTGCTGTCTCAACAGAAAGGACCAATTACCTAGAAGGAAATCCCAAAACATGAATAGTCCAGTCTGCTGTTGTTATCTTCGATATTCAATGAATCAATTATTTCATTAGTCATCTTGACTGACTTAAGCTTTTTAAAACATACTTTGTACATGTACATTTACAAAAAAAAAATGTTGTATTTTATTTTTTCGTTTGTTTTTTGGATTATGGGAAATCAAAGGGTGGTATATTTATAGGTATGCATAGAAGTCTGAGAGAAAGGAAAACAAGAAAGAAATATCATGAAATAGCTAATATAATAAATAATGATACATTTGTAGCATTGAAAAAGGGATTTTAGCTTTATACATTTGCTAATAAAAATAAACTATTGATGCAAACTAAGTTGATTCAATACAGTAAATTCATTTTTATTGTTTATACTTAAAATTTCCTCTATGAGGTCATATGAATATCTCAAGAGCAGATAGCAGCATAATGGAATATTAAGATAGGATTTTTTAAATTTTAGTGTTTTTAAATAACATTAAATGGAGCTCAAGTGAAACTATTATGATGTCTAAAGGAAAAGCCACTTAGTTTTTGAATGTAGAGCTCTGAAACTTAAGTATAAGAAAATCTGGACCTCTCCAATTTGAATAAATGACAAAAAGGAAGAAACTTACTAAAAGCAGTTGTGATTTCTACTGATAGGGTACAATTTGAGATTACACGTTGACTGACACTTTTATTTTTATGATTGAGTCTTTTTTTAATTTTTCAGCCTATAGTTGAAAAAATAAATAAATAAAGGAAAGGAAAGGAACAGGAAAGAAAGGCTATCACTGTTCCTAGATATGGTAGGGGAGGTTTATTGCAGATATGTGAGAGAGCACAACCAGAGGCAGACACATCTGGGAGAGTTCATGACCCCGAACCATGTGAGGAGAGGAAAGGAAGGGAAAGGGAGAGGGGGGAAGCAAGTACAGCAGCCAGGAGACCAGAAGTACAAAAGAAGCAAAGGAGAGGCAGAAAGAGGGGCAGAGAGAGTAAGCAACCAAAATGTCTGGATTATATAGGGAAGAGTCTATGGAGGAAGAACAGTCCAACCTATGGGCTGAAATGTTCAGTGGAGCAGTAGGGTATGCCAGCCGTACCCAGGAACAGGAAGGCACTGTGGGTGCTGGGAGAACCTGGAGGCCAGGTCTGCTTTATTATGTTAACCAGGCACCATAGTCATTTCTCCTGGGTTTGAAACTTAACAATAATTGTGTAACTAAAACACCTCTCCCTTCCTTTTTCTCCCTTCTTAATTTTACTTTTGTCTTTTCATTCTTTGGTACACAAATCCTGTAGTAAATGAACCCACAATAATTTCCTTTGCTCCTGGAAATGAACTCCAGTGGAAACTGGGATCCTGTTTTTATTCTGTAATGTTTCCTTACAGGAGATAAAAGAATTACAGGAAAACAGAATGACACACATAGCTCTCAACAGATCCCTGGGTACCCAGAAAAAAAAGTCTTAATGAACATACAACAAACAGAACTCACAGTTGCTTCGCCAAGCCTGGCCCTGGTGAATTATGCGCCTGCAGGTATCAGCTGGTAGTGTTCAGTAGAATAGAGTTTGAAATTATATTATATACTCATGACTTCTTTGCCATAACTGTTTGAAATTTTTCTATTAAAAAGGAAAGGTCATGGGTTGAAGGGTTGAACTGTGAACATAAAATTAATAGATTTTCAGTTTACACATATAAAGCACAAGTAGCATAAACTTGTAAAAGTCAATGTCAAGATTCCTACTATATTATGGCTCCTAAAGTTCTTGATAAGCTATTTAAAACCCAGGAAATAAAAAAACAGCAGGCATACTCAATGAAACAACAACAAAACAAAACAAAAAAACTCAGAAGAATGGATATGTTTTTCAGCAGACACCAGAAGGGAATTATCTTCAAAATTAAAATCTTTGAATCTTCATGTTTTGTCCTTTGTGGCAAAAAGAAAAAAATTGAGGTAGATTGTTCAAAAAATAAATTAAAAAATGAGCAAACTGCCTTTGATTGGGTATCTTAAAAATTATTTAGATTCATCTTCTTTTTCTCATGGACATTATATTTTCTGCATAAAAGGGAAGATACAAATGGGATGGGAGAGATACTGCTCACCTGTCTCACTTTGTATCTCTGCGTGGAAGACCACGCTATTGTAATGTGTGCTACTATTCACTGCTAGCTCATAGGACCTTACATCCCTGACACTCAGACCCAGACCTGTGGATCACTATGGTAAATAAATGATTTTTTTTATGAAATTTTATGAAATTATTTAGTTTTATGAAATTATTTAGTAATCTGAATACAGTGGATTAATTATAATCAGTAATGATCATTTTCTCTCTTATGAACATATATGTTAATAACATATAGGGAGTATATATATATATTTATATATTACACATTATATATTATTTATTAATATCATTATATATTATATATTGCATATTACATGTTATAATTAATATATTAGGTTAAATGATTTTGAAGTCACAATTCTCAGTTATATATAATAGAGGGAGGAAGGAAGAAAAAAAGGAGGAAGACAGGGAGGGAGAAAATTTAAGGAGAGTATACCTAGAAAATATAAACATGAACCATCGTGATACAACTTCTAATGCAAATTCCAAAAATGTAAAGGTATATTTCTGTAATTGCAGCACTCAGGAGACTGAGGTGGGAAAAGGGGAAAAATACAAGCCAGGACCAGATATATGAGACACCATAACCAGGGCAACTTTTATAAAAGAAAGCATTTAATTGGTGCTTGGTTACAGTTTTGGAAGTTTATTAGCATGCCAGGAAGTATGGCAGTGTGCAGACCGATATAGTGCCAGAGAAAGAGCTGAGAGTTCTACATCTGGATGCATGGGCAGCAGAAAGAAAGAGAAACGGGGAGTGAACTGAGCTTTTGAGATCCCAAAGCTCACCCTCAGTGATACATTTCCTCAACAAGGCCACACCTACTCCAACAAAATTACACCTCCCAATCTCTCTAAAGTAGTGCCACTCTCCAATGACCAAGAATTCAAATATATGAGTCCATGGGTGCTATTCCCATTCAAACCAACACAATTTCTTTAAAGCACTTTGAGAAAACATCTCCAATTTTCATTTTCCTAATTTAGGATAGTAATTTTACTTTTAAAGTTTCTCAATGTGACATCCTTCTGGTCTTTTACTTCTGTTCTCCTGACTGTCTCTCCCTGACTTTTTTTGTTGTCTTTCCATTCATACTTTATTTTAAAGATTTATTTCATACAGGGTTCTGCCTCCATATATTCCTCCATATATGCCTGCAGTAGAGGAAGGCATATCTTATTATAGATGATGGTTGTTAGCCACCATGTGGTTGCTGGGAATTGAACTCAGGACCTCTGGAAGGACAGTCAGTGCTCACTGCTTCTGAGCCATCTCTCCAGCCCCTTGACACTTCATTTTAAGTAATGTTTATCATACACGTTGAGAACAGCAAGTTACTCTTTTATTTTCTCTTGTTAGATGCATACATTTTTAAAATTTTTATTATTTGTGGCTATTTATTGAACATTGTGGTTCATAAAGATTATTTTCAAGAACATCATGTATTTTTATACCATATGCACACCCTATATTCTCCTCTTTCTTCCCTTATCTCCTACTAGTCTCTGTCATCCCCCCAAAAACTTTTGCCTTGTTCTCATGTCATATATGGATCTCTATAAACCCTGTTATCAAAGAGAGATAAAAATATGTATTTATTTCTTTTGAGCATCTCAGAAACCATTTCACCTTTTCTGCTATTGTTTCTTTGCAATACTTTCCAAGTACTATTCAGATGTTTTCCTCTCTTTACAACTCTGATGGTGGATAAAAGAGAAAGTCTTTTATCTTTTATTTCTATCATTTATATTGGAATCACTCTTTTGAATCACAATGTAAAGTTTTAATATCTTGTTCTCTTTCAGTTTCCCATTTCAGCATCTTTATTTTCTTGGGGTCTATAATTCCATACCACCTAAAATCTATTAACCTTCTCCCATTAAAACAATTATATGTGTTGGGGCCGGGCGGTGGGGGGCCGGGGGGGGGGAAGTGTGTATGCTTGTGTGTATGGTATATGCATGTATCAGGGATGTGCTTGCTAATGTTTACATGTGCATATGTCAAAGGTTAATATCATCAGATGTTTCCTTGTATGACTGTCCACATTATTTTATTGAAGGTAGAATCTCTCACAGAATAATATGCAGTTCACCAGCTGTGTACATAGGCAGGCTATGGAACCCAGGGCTTTTTCTAGTCCACTGTCACCCCTCATAGCACTGAGCTTACAGAAACATGATGCCACAGCCAGATTTTTATGTGACTGGGATCTGAACCCAGATTCTCATAATTTTATAGCAAGAACTTTACCCACAAGAATGTCTTCCCAGTCCTATCCTATCCCTTTTAATAGTAGTGAATCCGCTATAATGTATTGATACTGTTTGTAGACCCGCTGCTAGCCTTGAATAGGTGTGGGGCTTTGTATCCACTGCTCCTTCTTAGCACTGGAATTTTGTAAAAGAATAGACTTTAAAAATAAGATATCACTTCACTTTTCTCAATGTACTTCATTACTCTGAAATTTCAAGAGAAAGCATATACAAATAAAGTAATTGGGGAGCAGCTTAAGTTTGTAAAAAAAATTATTATTTATATTTCAGTATTTTGTAGAAAAAGGAAATGGTGTAGAAATCTTTCTTTGTAGCTCTAAGTGTTGAAAACAGAATAGAGAAAGGCACATCAGTGAGCATTGTGGTATGCTATATTGCCTTGAACTCCTTTTAGGAATTCATTCCCCAACTACAAAAAAGAACATCTTCACAAAAGGTTGTACCACATCCTAGAAAGAACACACATCTAAGAACCCCTGTTGTAATAATGCTTCCCTTGCAATCTGCAGCAACTTCATCTCAGTTTAACCTCCATGTCTCTTGCCCAGAGGTGTGGTGGCTAAGAGCAGTGTTTTAATACACTCTAGATATAGAAACTCTGGCTCAGAATATGTTCCTATGTGGAAAATAACAACAAAAACGACTCACCTTGCTAATTATCTAGACTTGTAAAATACTTTTTTATGTTACCAAAGGTGGTGGTTTGAATATGTTTGGCCCAAAGAGAGGCACTATTAGGAGATGTGATTTTGTTGGTGTAGGTGTGGCCTTCTTGCAGGAGTGCGTCACTGTGGGTGGTGGGCCCTGTGACTCTCTTCCTAACCATGTGAGAGCCAGTCTTTTTCTAAAGTCCTTCAGATGAAGATGTAGAATTCTCAGCTTCTCCTGCACTATGCCTGCCTGGATGCTATCATGCTCCCATCTTGGTGGTAATGGGCTGAACTTCTGAACCTGTAAGCCAACCCCAGTTATAAGAGTTACTTTGATCATGGTGTTTCTTCACAGCAGTAAAACTCTAACCAAGATACAAATTAAGAACAAATATTTACTACTCCTGAATTGCTATCCAAACAAAAAGTTGCCTAAGCTAAGTCATTCCATAGACTTTAAATTTTCCTTATTTAACATTAAAATTTCTTATCTCAGTTTTAGCCTGAAAAAAAGGAAATGGTACCAGCAAATGTGAGCCTTCCAGTTGCATAAAGAAGAAAACAAAATAAAAATACATTCTTCGACCAGGTACTTATTGAAAGCATTATTGTCTTTGGCTTTTGGAAAATAAATTACAAAATAAAGTTAGAGTAGTCAATGCTTGCCCACAGAGAGGGAATGGGAAAGAAATATTACAAAATCATCTGTAAGAGTATGATTCAGTTGTAAAGCATTTCAGCATGCGAATCTCTAAGGTTTGGGTCCTAACACTGTAGAAGAAAAAGAACCCAGTACTATTGCAAATGCTTGCCATTGAGATCCCAGAGACCTACAAACATTACAGGCTACTACTATTGTTCTTGGCTTACTTATGTAACTTGATGCTAAGGACCTATATCTTAAAATAGAACATTTAAGTCATAGAATATGGAGAAATTACTATAAACTTTATTCCTAATGCCTAGCTTTCATCATCCCCCCAAATTGAATGAATATTAGTAGAGAAAAAAGTAATCATCTATCTTTAATCATCATTATGCAGCTGTAAGCCCTGAAACCTTCACCAATGATTGCATGGCAAGACATGCCCACTGATGTAGTATTGGCACACTTATCATGAGAGTAACCAATTACTTTATGATTAGATTTAAGTCTCACTCCACAAGATGAAAACCATTATCAGGCCAAGAACCTTTAGCTAGGTTATACACCCTATGGGTGATGTAGTATTATTCATCTTCTGAATGAATATAGTATCACATGGATATTTAATGACTCATCATTACACCGTGGATTAATACATCTCTCAGCCTTCATTAGAGAAGCTTCTATTTCTACAACAGAGATCTACCAGGGACTTTGCTCAGAAAAGTAAGTTTGTATATTCTGCCCCAAATAACATATTTATACCATACCCTTTCACCAAAGGCTAAGTGATCATTGTCAGAGAGGAGTAAGAAAGAGTGAATAAGAGCCAGAGCTGCTAGAAGACTACAAGGAAACATGTCTTTAATACACAGAAGAGTTATGGCATATGTGAAGTAACAGTGATTGTAACAGTGTACATCAGATATGTGTAAGTTCAAGCCATACCAAGTCCCAGAATGGAGGAGGAAGGTTAGCATGAAGTCCTACTTCTAAATAAAGAAACTGATACTGGCTGAGAAAACAAACAAACAAACAAACATACAGTATTTTCTAAAATGGTAGGCCTTGGTAAGTTGACAAGTCTAGTGGAAAGCTACACATCCAAAAGAAAATATTAGCTGAACAAATTGGACTGGATGGATTTAAAAAGCAAAAGAAACAAAGTTGTGTTTGGAAGAAAAAATATGTATCTGGGAGAAGATAAAGGAGGGAGCAGACACATAATCAAAACAAATTGTAATTCTCAAAGGATATTTATATATGTATGCATATATATATACATATACACACATATATAAAAAGATTATATTTTTATAATATAAAAATTTTTCAAAATTTTTTTGCAAATTTTTGCAAAAGATTTTCAACATATTTACTACGTAAATAAATAATAGCAAAAAATACTCAAAGGATATATATACATATAGAAAATATTTTTATTATATATTATAAAATATATTGTATTGTTAAAATAGATATTATAAAAAGAATGCATAAAGTATGTTATTTATTTTAGATGTTTTCTACTTTCTACATTTTAAAATAAAAATTTAAAAATTAATGTGTAATGCATTTTATTTAAGTCAGTAAATATTTAGAAAGAACAAAAGGACATGAAGTTAAGGGTAGAGAGGTAGGTATAGAGATAGAAAGAGTTGGGGGAAGAAATTGAGGTAAACATTACATGAAAATTTCATAGTATTAATAAAATACTAAACAAGGAATGAAATTATTCCAAGACAAATGAAGAGACACAGACCAGCTGTACCAATTCTTGCCAAAATGGATAATACAGTGACAGAAAGGCAAAAGATTTTCAACATATTTACTACGTATATAAATAATAGCAAAAAATATATTGGAAAGACATTATAGTAAATATCACCAAGAATACTGTAGAATTGTAGTCTAGTCCCAGAAAGAATTGTAGCATAGTACTTTAAATTCATGCAGAGTTAATGTTACAAATATTCAAAAAACTGAAATGATTCATGAAGTTAAAATATTGAAATGAGGTGTATATAATAAGAACGTTACTAATATCATAATAATCTGTAAGAAATAGAATCTATATTTGCTAATACTAATGAAAATAAATATCTGTGTAGTAACTAGAAACAGACTGTCTATTAAGTCATTATAAAAATTATTCATAATAGAAAACTATATTATAACTAACATAATTGGTTGATAAATAAAATTATTTTTTATACAAAGCCGTTAAAATTCTATACAGGAATGCAATAATGGTCTTATATAGTACCTGTATTCTTTTTTCTTAGTTCTTTGAACAGGAAATTATAACAATGTGAGAAAAACAAATATTTAATTCAAACTGCACCAAATTGTCAACATGAAAACATATACACAAGTAACATTTCTGTGGATGCTTAAATACACTTACTTTTTCAGGAAAACGCTATATTTTATTTATTTATTTTACTATAGGGAGAGATAAGCATGCTATGTCATGTAGGTGGAAGTCAGTTGAAGTTTGTAGGATCTGGTTCCTTCCTTATAGCACATAGGACGCAGAGATCAAACACAGATTATTAGGCTTAGTAGCAGTTGCCTTAACTCACTGAGCGATTTTAACCACCCAAATACTTTTTAAGTTTTATTAACATACATAAAAGTAACACATATGTTTTAAAATTAGTAATCCCCTAGAACTGGAGTTAGAGATTGTTGTTAGCTCCCACATGGATGTTGGGAATTGATGCAAGGTCCTCTGAAAAGCAGTCAGTGTTCTTAACCACTGAGACATCTCACCAGCTCCAATCTTATAATTTTTTAAAATCAATTTTAGACCAAAACACACACACACACACAGACACACACACACTACACACACACATACCACACACACACACCACACACCACACAAACACACAACATTTTACTAGCTTGACTACTATAGAATATTAAAATGCAAAATAAATACGTTTATTTAACCAAAATTAATTGCTAGAAACACTGCTAGAAAGCAAGAGGATTAGAAGAAATGCTAAATCCAAAGAGAATAGTAACAATACTTTGAAGCCACACTTACACTAAGAGTAGCATAGGAAAAGGCAGAGATCTGAGCAAAGAATATAATACAAGTTTGACATTCAGCCCACACAGCTCACATCCAAGTTTCTGGTCAACTTGCTAATTGATTATACAACTTTTAGACCACTTAACCATTAAGTAGATGTGTGGGCTCTGTCTTTTCCCACAGAGCACTCCCAACAACCACTTTTAATTGATTGGTATTGACAAAAACAGTGCTTTCCAGGAAAAGAAGTAACTGTGAATAAAAAAATACCTGTAAGTTTCCAGTTTTGGTTTTGTCTTCTCTTATTGTTGCCAAAGTCATTTTAAATTTTACTAATTTTATTGTGCTTTGTAACGTATTAGTCAGACAGTCAATAATGGAAATGAATATGAAGCAGAGGAAGTACAAAAAATGACATTTTAAAGCACTCAAATAGACATTTTTAAAAACTGAAGAAATAGTCATACATTTGGCGGGCAAGGGCTGACCATTCGGAATTGGTTAACTGAGCCATCTTCTCTTCCCCAGAGAAGGTTATTTCTCTCACTCTCAGAACTCCTCTGTTGTCTCTAGTTCGTTGTGGATGGTTGAGACCTTGTATTTTTATTAATAATGAAAAATAAAAACACAAACTAGGAACATTTTTAAGGCTCTTTAACTTCAAAAAGATAGAGTAAAATCAAACAAATAAAAAAATTTTGTATAAAGGGTGACTGTCACATGATCTAGATTATTTTCAACATTTTCAGTTGTTCAATACTTTGATTTTATAACTATCAATGGCAAGAATGACACTTCATATAATTACAATATAAAATTGCTGATCTATGAATGGATTAATCTCTTGGTAGAGTCATAATAGGGTAGCATTACTGAGAGGTAAGAAGGGAGCTGACCTGCATAAACAGGTCACCAGAAGTCATGTAAGGAAGGACATAATTTTTCTGGCCTATTTCTGTTTATGCCTTGCTCTGTTTCTGCTGCCATATGATCTATTTTTTCATAAAATCCTTCTCTATATTATTGAGTTTCATTAAAAATATTATAAATGAACTTGGGCATGGAGTTAAAGAGATTTCCAACTATTGTTTTAAAAAAGTCTTAAACATACTTATATACTTATATATTGATATGATACAGAATTCTCAGCATTGATGACTATAAAATCAAAATGTTAACCAACTTTGAAAGAATGTTTAAGATGGCTTGTGTCATATAGTATCAAATATTCAGTCAAGGTCAAATTCTTTGTGTAAAATTAATGAGTGCAACCCTTATACTACTACACAATTTGTTTTTAATTTATTAAAGACAAGTTGATAAAATTATATATATACCAACATTTTTTAATTATCTTTAACATCAGTATATGCTGATTTGTATGCTTATATTATATAGCTTTATCCCTATGGTTGCATACGTATTTGCTCTGATGAAAAATGTTTGAGCCAGGCTATGGCTAAAACAATTGATTACTCTCCACAAACTGATAGCAAGATGTATTGCTGAAGACAACATACACACACACACACACACACACACACACACACACACACACACTTCATTGAATAGGGAGAAGTTATTCTGGTACCCATAGAGCCTTTACCCCTATGCCCTCATATTTTTTGGTACAGTAAAGTACTCTGCATTTTACCAAAAGAAAAGTATAAACACCAATTCAGCCACAAACCCTCTGATCCACAATGATGTCCTGTTTGCAATATATGGTAGAGCAATGGTGGAATAATGCTAGTGGGAATAACCACCAATATTTGATTAGACTTAAGGCCTACACCATGAGATGGCACTTGTACCTGACATTGTATGAGTGACTAAGAGCCTGAGACTAGACAATCTAGGGACTCAGAATAAAGATAAATACTACCTTTAAAAGTCCATAGCAAGAAAATGACTCCTACCGACATTCTGCTTATACTTATGGATCAGTTCCTTGATCAATTATCATCAGAGAAGTTTTGTCCTGCACCAGAAAGGAAAAAATATGAAGACCCACAGCCAGACATTATGCAAAGACCAAGAGACCTTGGAACACTTAGCACTGAATGGCTGTCTCCATCAAATTTCTCCAGGGTTCAGTGAACCCTGGGAAGATGAAAGAGAGAGATTGTAATAGCTAGAAGGAGTAGAAAGCACGAGTAAAATAGGACCCTCTGAACAACATGATAAAAGGTCATATAAACTCAGAGACTGAGGCAGCATGCAAGGTCTCTACCAGTTCCTTTGTCTCTATGCACTATAGCCTTCTAGTTTAGCAATTTGATGAGATTTCTTTTTGTCCAAACAACTGTTTCTCCATTTCTTGTGCTTTCATTGTTTGTTTGTTTTGTCCAATTCTAATGTGACAATTTCTGTGTTATCTCATTATATAAATTTTCAAATAAAAAAAAAGTGTTGTATGTTGCAAAAGGGTTGCAAGGACCAACATTGATCACCCTCTTCAAATGTAGAAAATATGTTGAAACCTTGATATAAAAAGAATGCCAAGATTTGTTCAATGCCTTCTCTTGCTGAACCTCATATGTACAGTATTTTCTATAATTATCATACTAATTTTAAGAAGAAATACTATTATTTTTATTTCTATACAGTGAAACTGAAACTTTAGATTTTATTTATTTATTTATTTATTTGCTGTCTTAGCATGAAAAATTAACCTCAGTTTCAGTGTAGGTATGTCTTTCCCCAGAGCTAGAAATTTTCAATCACATCTTCGAAAGAAGAATCTTGAGGATAGAAATACAAAATTTTTAAAATGACATATATAAATTAGGTAAAAATATAAACACATAGGAACAGAAAAAGCACTACAGTGAACGTCTAAAAGTACATTATGTTCTATAAATAACACTGAAAATACATCATGTTTATTTGAGGTGCCATAACAATAGAAACGAAAGAAATGGAAAAAAATAGAATAGAGTGCAATAGTTCTCCCTGGCTCATGAATTCATCATGTTCATGATAATGGTTCTCCTGGATGGCATGAAAATGACTTGCAGTGTTTAAATGTGGCCTTTATGCCAAGACAGTGGAGCAAGCCCTGCAGGCCAGCAGCAGTAGGAGGGGCCTCCAGGCAACTCCCTAACTAGAAATGCATCTGAGGTACATGGAAGATAATATACTTTGTGATAGTAGAAAACCAGCCCAAAGAGCCACACACAGCTACTGGTGCTTTGAATGCAGAGATTCAAGATGGACCATAAATTGTATGCTTTATGCTTGTTCATTTTAACAAACAGCTTTAAAAACATGGAACAATTATTTATTAGTACTTATTTTCTCAATTAAGTAAGACTCTGTCAACTAGATGGTTTGAAATTCCAGTAAAAGATGAGCATCGTAAAAAGATAGTAATTGAAATAATAAAAAAATAGTGTTCCTAGTTTTAATTGTTTGTTTATTTGAAATCTGGGGTACTTTGTACATGAAAAGTTAGAGTATTTGCTTACATATTTTCTTAATAACATCTAGATTTATAAAAACATAAATTCTATATCAAAGAAGACTAAAAGTAATATGTGTACAAGCAAAATTGTAAAAAGTAATTTTCTATTTGAAGCCACATGACTGATACAGGCTTTATCTCTTGTAATCATGGCACGTCATGTGAACACTCCTCGTGGACTAGCATTCTATTCTTTACTGCATGTTAGTTAAGATCCAGAGCACTAGAAGAACTACAAAATATTGTAATTTATCTAAATATTTCTGAGCAAATAAGATGTTAGTCCCTAGAGATGAAACTATGAGGGCCATGTGGATCTGTAAAGGCAGAAAGTTCTGGCACACAGAGTGGCAAAAAAGGAAAAGTATCTTTTTCATCATTTTATATTCTTTCCTGTCAAATTCCTAATTTTACATAAGTACTCCTCAGTAATAGGATACACTATCAATTAAAATTTCAATTATAATAATCTTTTGAGATTGGTAGTAACCAAAACAAAATATAATAATTGAATTTCATGTCTGAAATAAATGTTTTCATTGTAATAATAAATTTTACACAAAGATTTCATAATAAATGGCATTATTCCGAACACTTTTAAATATAAGATCTTAAGAAAAAAGCCAAGACTTTATTTTCAAAGATTATTAACTTTGAAAGTAGTTAGGACAAGCCAAGAACAACCATTTCAACTACCCCAAAAGCATCAGTGCTGACACATTCAAAGCTAACTGTCATGCCAATTTCTACCTTAAATTTCAGGTAATTATTTTTCTGCTTACACATGTTCAGAAGAGTTTAATTTGAAACTGACTGACCCTTCATTATCGATTGTGTAAATTAAACATTAGTCATCTGAAAAAATCATATTTCTACCTTTCAATAAAAATATTTTATTAGCTGGTAAAAGTTTTTTGTTTCCTTGAAATAAAGGACAGAAGAAATTCCCATTGTTCAAGTGGACAGGAGTGTCAGCCAGAAACCTCATCTGTCACTGGATTGCCCTTGAGCCACACAGTTTTATAATATTTCTAAAGAGTCTGTTTGCACCTGAAAATGTTCTTCCATTTAACAAATGCACTTTTGAAGTAGACACACTTTTCGCCTTTTCTATTTGTAGACAAAGGAAAAGGAGGGAGAAAGAAAAGATATATATTTTTTACTGCCTTTCTTTGTTTTCCACAAGCACATTCAATAAACTGTCCTGTCAAGAGTAAGAGCAAAGGGCTCAATTCAATAAAAAATTGCAGTGATTATGCTATGCAATTTTGCTCTCACCACTTTATCACAATTTGCCATTCAAGTAAACAATGCCATGCTTCTAGCTCTAGAAGGGGAAAGGCCCCATCTACTGCCGCAAGGTCATTCTCTATTCAAAGACACCAGACCTATTTGAGAGCTTGTCTTATGTCAGATATCCAACAGTCTTCGTGGCATAAACTAAGTCATGATTTCTTGTTACACAAAGTAGCCAAATGAATCATTATCGAGTAAGAATTATTTACCTAAATAATATCAGGATCAGAGATTATAATTGCCTGTTACATAACAAGATACAGTATTTCAGGTCTCAGAGTTATGTTTAACTGGTTACTCTTACATTGAGTGCTGCCCCACGTCAAGGTCATTCAATAGGATATGATATAGAAGGAAGGGGCTCACATTGGAGAATAATCCAGTCAGCTTATCATGTGGACACAACTGAAAGGAAGGACAAGTCAGAAGTCAAGTTACTAACCCCTAAGGTAAGCAAGGTTTCAGCTCAGGGAGATATTTTTTCTGAAAACTATGCATATCTAAAACCGTTCAACATATACATTAGCAGACTTATAGATTTCTGCAAATAGGTACTTGTGTTATAGGTTACAATATGTGTGCAGCTTGTATGTGTTAGTATAAATGATTATTAAGAAATTTAATGTTATGTTCATTTGACCTGACCTAGAAATCTTCTAGGCATTTTACACTCATAATATATCTCCATCCTGGCTAGTCATATCCAAGTGCTCAATAGTGCTTCTTTATTGGACGGGGCCTCTCTAGTCTCCTGTGGAATCCCCTCTCCCCCAGGTCCTGAGACTCTCTTGGAATTACAGGAATGTAAGGAGCACACCCTTCTGAAGAATCAAGCGAGCTTTATGACTGTTTGCTCTGCTCTGATAAGACTCTGGCAAAGCATGTGAGGAAGTGAAAAGATTTATTATAGGCTATAAAAGCATAAATAAAACTTGAAGGTAAAAGGAGAATGTACAAGAAGAAAGACAATATATTATACCGTACCTAGCAATGACTTTAAGAGAACTCAGGAACATAGAAGTTATTATGAAGGCCAGTAGGGATGAATCCAGCAAGGCAAAGTGGGTACCAATGTTTCTCAACTCAAAAATAAGATTGTACCCTCATCAACCTACTCAATATGGAAGCGATCATAAATTGAATATGTATTTACATCAGCTATCCTGCTGGACGTCATAGCTCAGCAACACAATGAAGAGTGGAGTATCATTTTAAAACCTCATCAAAGTAGAAATAAAACTGAGAGCTGTAGTTGGCCATTGTGGCTGGGTTTTTTTTTTTTTTTTTTTTTTTTTTTTTTTTTTTTTTTTTGCCCTATACTTCACAAAAGAATCATACTACATATTCCTGACCAGGAAAATGATCAAAATTCAAAATGCAATTTCGACTGAATGCGTGTCACTTTTCACACCATGGTCAAGTGATAAAGCTATTAAAAGTGGAAAATATGTACACTAGAAAAATAAAAGTGCATTTGATATATTTGTTTAAAACAATCAAAAGGGCTTTGGAGTTCATCTGAAGTTCTAGTGTCAAAGGAACTATGACATTATCATCAGTGAAAGCAGATCAATGGATCTTGGAAATGGCAATTAAGAAAAGTCATTGAAATTAATAAGGATAAGAAAGCCAGAACCAGGCTGGAGGGATGGCTCAGCAGTGAAGAGCACAGATTGTTCTTGCAGAGGTCCTGAGTTCAATTCCCAGCAACTACATGTTGGCTCACAACCATCTGTAATGGGATCCGATGCCCTCTTCTTGTGTATCTAAGATGCCTACATTGTACTCATTCATATACATTAAAATAAAAAAATAAATCTTTAGAAAACAACAAAAGGAAACAGGAACTAAAGAGACTTCTTGATAATTAAGAATGTTTGTTACGGCAGGGCGGTGGTGGCGCAGGCCTTTAATCCCAGCACTTGGGAGGCAGAGGCAGGCGGATTTCTGAGTTCCATGCCAGCCTGGTCTACAGAGTGAGTTCCAGGACAGCCAGGACTACACAGAGAAACCCTGTCTCAAAAAAAAAAAAAAAACAAAAAAAAAACAAAAACAACAACAACAAAAGAATATTTGTTACATAAACATGAGGACCAGGAGTTTCATCCCAACATCCATGTAATAAGTGGTCCAGTGCATGTTTGTAATGAGCACTTAGTGAGGTAGAGACAGAAGGCTCATTGGAGATTGTTGCTTATAAGCCTAGCCCCCAGCAAAATAGTTCCAGGCCCATAAGAAATAAGGTAGAAAGTAAAAGGTAGGGCAGCCTACTCATTACTCTGGTCTTCATGCACATACATGTGCATATACACTTTACATACATATTCACATATACTTACACATATAAAAAAAGAGATAGAACCAAAATCAAGTGTGCTGTATGAATTTGGTTTGGGCTGCACATTTCTGAAGTTAGCAATGCAAAACAAATAACTAAAGGCTGATCTAAGGAATTCTAAAAATGATAGAACTCAAGCTATGAAAGATATCGTGGCTAACATAGAGGATTAGAAGTTATCAGAAAGAACTAAGCTTTGGAACGATGCAAGTTGATATGATTTACAAATGAGAAGGCACATACAAAAAGAAACGCAGTGCAGCCTTGCATAGTTCCATATCCAAAATATTTAAGAAAATCTAAAGTTAGAAAATAAAAAGAACATAAATTATCGAATGTTATTTACCCTGATAACTCATGAAGTTCCTACATAATGTGGAAGAGTAATTAGCTGCTCATTCTACTGTTCTATCACGGCACTACAAAAGTATCCAATGAATATAAAAAGAAAGATTGGAAACTATATATGTATATTTTCCATAATGTTACATTTTGAACCAGACATTGTGATTAAAAAAAAAAAAAAGCAAATCATTTCTCATTTTTTCCAAGAAAAAGCTGAACCAGATGAATGAACAATTCTGGTCGAATTAAACTAGAGATTCTGCATGCATTTCACAGGCAACCTTTACAAAAGGACCACACTAGGACTGGGAGTGAAAGATAAGAAACCCGAGTTTAGCTGGAGAGGTGTGGATTTCTCTTCTAAATGAGGAAATGGTTGCTTAAGCCCAGAGTATGACTGTGACCTGTAAAGATTAAGTTGATCTCTGCATTGCTGAGATTTAGCTTCACAAAATGAGGCTGAAACTGGAGAAGGGGGGTGCTGATGGGTGTGCTTCCTAAGAAACACTGAATCTGCACAGTTCTTACCTCACAGACAATGAGAAAGTCATCACAATGAAATAACATGTATCAGCAGAACAATGGCACCAAGAACATGATCTGGATGATCCAGGGTACAGCTGGAGTTTTAAAAGAAAAGAAATGTTGCCATACAAGAATATTAAGAAAATGGTAAGGATACTGGTTAATCTAAGTAAATTAATTGTACTGTGTGAAAAATGCCAATTGATAGTAAGGAAAAACATTAGTTTTGAGAAGAAAAAGAAAGAAAGAGCTAGAGAAAGAGAGAGATGAATAGTGCTATAACAAGTCAGTGTTGAGGTTTGGACTGTTCCTATGTATTGTAATGCTAAATACTGGCTCACAAGGTCTGGTTGCCCCAAAGACAAGGAAATCTGCATATTTACTAGCTTTTGTTGGGCAAACCCTGTTCCTTAATTTTAAATTATTGGTTGAATAAAGATGCCTAGAGATTGTAGCTGGGCAGAAGAGAGATAGTCAGGTGCTTAGGTTAAGGCCTGCCTCAAAGTCCAAGGTAAGACCAGAAGGGGAAGAGAGAAGGTGGGGAGAGAGAAAGATGCCATGGGGTAACAGATTGTGAATATTGGCCACAAGGGCTGGCCAGTAAGAATAAGAACAGCCCAGACACAACGTGGCATGTTTATGGATTATTGGCAGGAATTAGATACTAATAGCTGGGTAGATATCTGCCCAGCTTTAGTGTTGTTTATGGCTTATTATAAATATAAAAATTTTGTGTTTTATACCTGGGAACTGAATGCTCAAAGGTGAGGTAGAAACCCCTGGCTGAGATTCAATAATTAACCGTACATGCTTAGATATTTTTCTTGTTTGGGAAAACATTTAAAAAATTAAACGTATTTGTCTTAGGGATTTACTAGTGTGAACGGATACCATGACCTTATAACATTTAATTGGGGCTTGCTAACAGGTTCAGAGGTTCAGTTCATTATCATCAAAGTGGAAGCATGGCAGCATCCAGGGAGGCATGGTTGAGGAGGAGCTGAGAGTCTTATCTGCTTATGTGAAGGACACTCAGAAGATTGGCTTCCAGGCAACTAGAACATGGGTCTTAACGCCCATTCCCACAATAACAAACTTTCTCCAACAAAGCCACACCTACTACAACAAAGCCACATGTCCTAGTAGTGCCACCCCCTTGGTCAAGCATATTCAAACCACTACATTCTACTCCCTGGTCCCCAAAGGCTTGTTCAAATATGTGAGTCTATGGCGGCCATACCATGTCATAGCATAATGCAAAATACATTTAATCCAACTCCAAAAGTTCCCATACTTTACAGCTATCTCAACAATGTTAAAAGTCCAAAGTCCAAAGTCCAAAGTTCAAAGTATCTTCTGAGATTCATCCAATCACTTAACTGTAATCCTCAAAGTAAGACAGCAAACCAGCTGAGCAAACTCCAAACTCTGCATCTCCAAGTCTGATGTCAAATCAGTGTTCCGATCTCCAACACCTTTTTCATCTTTGTTGACTGCACCAAACTTTTTTTCTCCTGGAATGGTTGCATTCCCTGTTAGCAGTTTTCCCTGGCAAGTATCCTATAGCTTTGTCATCTTTAACATCTTAGGGTCTCCAAGTTAACTTCAAGGTTACAGCTTGTTCCAAGTCTGGGATCCACACATGATCTTCTGCACTCCTCCAAAGAAGCTTGCATCACTTCTCCAGTTCTGCTCTCTGTAGCACTCTAGGCTCTGGTTAATCCCACTCCACTGCTACTGCTGGTTTTTTTTTTTTTTTTTTTTTTTTTTTTTTTTTTTTTTTTTTTTTTTTTTTTGGTAGTCATCCCATAGTACTGGAATCTTCAATATGCTGGGGTCTTCTACTGCAACTAGGCTTCACTAATACCCTTTCATAGGCTCTCTTCATGGTGTCAAGCCTCAACATCTTTGTGTGACCACTTCAGTCCTCCACATTAACTGGAACTGAGGCTGTACCTTTACCAATGGCCTTCCATGGCCTCTTACAGTACCAAGCCTCAGCTGCTTTTCATGACCTCTTCATTCCTTCAAAACCAGTAACTCATGGGTGACTCTTACACATTAAGAAGTAAAGCTGCAGCACAAGGTACAGCCTTGGCTATCTTTCTGGAACACAGTTTCTTTGATAGTGGTAGACTTCAATACCCCACTTTCACCAACAGACAGGTCATCCAGATAAAATCTAAACACAGAAATACAGGAGCTAACAGACATTATAAACAAAATGAATATCTACAGAACATTTCCCACAAACACAAAAAAATTATACAGCAGTCAATTCTCAACAAATAAAAAAAAATTGAAGTAACCCCCTTCATACTATCAGAAAAATGTGAATTAAAACCAGATTTCAACAGAACAGAAACAATAGAAAACCTACAAACTTATGGAAATGGAACAGCAACCTACTGAATGAAAACTAGAGCAAGACAGAAAGAAAAAAAATAATTTTAAACATTTTTGAGAATTCAGTGAAAATGAGTGCCCAATATACCCAACTTATGAAACACAATGAAAGCAGTGCTAAAAGTTTGTAGCACTAAATGTCAAAAAAAAAAAAAAAAAAAAAAAAAAAAAAAAAAAAAAAAAAAAAAAAAACCCTGGAGAGATTTCATACTAACAGCATACCTGAAACCCCTAGAACAAAAGGAAGCACACACACCCAAGAGGAATAGATGGCAGGAAATAATCAAACTGGGGGCTGAAATTACTAAAATAGAAACACAAGAAAATACAAAAAAAATCAATGAAAAAAGGTTGGTTCTTTGAGAAAATCCACAAGGTATACAAACTCTTATCAAAACTAACTAAAACAAAAAGAGAATATCCATATTAGCAAAATCAGGAATGAAAAGTAGAATGCAACAATAACACTGAGGAAATAAAAAAAAATAAGGTACGTGTACTCTACAAATTTGGAAAATCTATAAGAAATGGACAATTTTCTCAATAGAAGTCACTAACCATAGGTAAATCAAGATTAGATAAATAACTTAGGTCTATATCCCTTACAATAGAATCAGTCAGTAAAAGTCTCCCAATTAAAAAAAGAACAAAATTTCAAAGAACATTTAACACCAGTACTCCTCAAACTATTTCACCAAATAGAACTAGACAGAACATTTCCAACTTCATTTTATGTGGCCACAATCACAATCACCCTATTACACAAACCACAAAGATTTAACAAAAGCCATAAAGACCAATTTCCCTTATCAAAAGAGATGAAAAAAATACTCTGTGAAATACTCTCAATCCAACTCAAGAACTCATCAAAAAAAAAAAATTGTACTAGAAATTCAGGAATGGTTCAACAAATCAAAATCAGTCTATGTAACTTACCATGTACAAATCAAAAAAACAAAAAACACATAATCATCACATTAGATGCTGTCTTAGGAATGGCTACATTTTCAGAAGTTTAGTCCATTATCATCATAGTGGGAAGCATGGCAGCATGCAGGCAGACATGGTGCTAGAGATCTGAGAAATTCTTTATCTTGATCTACAGGCAGCAAAGAAGACTGTATACCACAATGGTTGTAGCTTCAACATAGGTAACCTCAAATTCTACTCCTACAGTGACACATTTTCTCCAACAAGACCACACCTACTCAAACAAGATCATACCTTCTAATAGTGCCACACCCTATAGACCAAGCATTTAAGCACGAGTCTATTAGGAGCATACCTATTCAAGCCATCATATATGTTGAAAATGTCTTTAAAAAAAGACTCTAACATTCTTTTATGATAAACATCTTGGAGACATTAGGAATGCAAAAGACATATCTAAACATAATAAAGACAGCAAGCCTATAGCCAACAACAAATTAATGGAAAAACACTCAAAGCATTTCCACTAAGATCAGAAACAAGACAAGTCTAAAGGAAACCAAGGTAATACAAACAGAAATGGCGAGGTCAACATATTGTTATTTGCTAATGATATGATACTTTACATAAATGTCCCCAAAATGCTACCAAGGAACTCTTATAGTGAATAAACATTGTCAACAATAGTAGATAAAAGATTAACTCAAAAAATCAGTAGGCCTCATATATACAAATGATAAAGGGGCTGAGAAAGAAACCAGGAAAACAACACCCTTCACAATAGCCACAATAATTTAAAATATTTGGGGTAACTCTAATAAAGCAAGTGAAAGACCCATAATAATAAAAACTTCATGCTTTTTTGTAGGTTTGGTCTAATGTTGCTTGTAGTATGTTAATCTGGTCCCCAAAATTTCACAAGAATCCATACATTCACACATAAGACACTGAGGAAACCCTACCCCAAGTTGGTTTTCATTGGTAAATAAAGTTGCTGGTAGTGAATGCCTGAGCAGGGAGACAGAGGAAGGGCTTTTAGGATACCTGGGTAAGGGACCAAAGAAGGAGCAAGAAGAGAGACACTCACCATGGTGGTAGAAAGTGAATCATCGATCTCTTTTAGGCATATCAAAATATAAAAGTTGTGTGTTTGTGACTCTTATTCTTGAATATTAAAGCATTGGGGAAGATAGCAAGAATGCACTGCCACTTGCTATACACAGGAAAGGAAAATTCAAGAAGACCAAACAGGACAAGTAACATGATATGGTGATCTCTTCACATTTGAATATCCCTGATACTGGCTTAGACATACACATACATATAGCCAAACTTCAGCTAAAATTAACCAATAAATCTTGTTGCTTATGGAATCCTTAAGATTTATCATGCCAGTTTTCACATGGCATGAATGAAGATTTATTACAATTGGTTATTGATCAAATTAACTCTTTAAAAAAATGATGTCTTAATACCAACCAAGCAGAGCTCCCAGGGTCAAACAGCTGTATATGTAGTGGAGGATGGCCTTGTTGAACATCAGTGGGAGAGAAGGGCCTTGATCCCTTAAAAGCTGGATTTCCCAGTGAGGAGGAATTCAAGAATAGGGAAGTAGGAGTAGGCGGATGGGTGGGGGCATACCATCATAGAAATAGGAGGAGGGAGGATGGGATAAGGGGCTCCTGGGGGGATGGAGAAAGGGGGATAACATCTGAAATGTAGATAAAGTATCCAATAATAAAAAAAAAAAGATAAAAGAAAAACAAACAAGCAAAAAACTGATAATGAAAATGGCTAACATAGTCAAGCATTTGAGACATTTGGCAGCAATTTAACATTACTATATTACTGGGATTCCTTATAATTGTCAAGGATAAGGGACTTATCCTTGTGGAAGGGGCCCATAAAACTTAAAAACAATATATACGTAAAATAAAAAAGGGGGAGGTATACCCTCATACACCACAAATTTCTTTAAATCATGTTCGTTTTATTTTAAGTATTTTTTTAAAGAAAATTTGGATGCAAAGGAACCTTCTGCTGAGTGTCTATGGCACTCTTCAACTAGGCATACTTATGCATATGTGAAAGGGAAGGATCCACTTACTGGGATAAGCCATGGGGAAGAGAGCACGTTTGTGTTTTTTCTGCAGGATGCTGAAGGAGCATGGTGGCTGCAAGAGCAATGGGTGAGACATGCTGATGCCAGGACAAAGAATGGTGCTGACTTGTAAGCTTGCTGAGTGCCCTGACAATGTGACTGGGAAGCTGTATTGGACATATGTTCCCGACTCATCTTTGCTTACCTATACCCCGATGGGACAAGCTGGCTTGCTTCAAGTCTTTAAACCTTGTAGAACAAAGAATCAAAAAGAGAAGTTATATTTTGGTATAACTTCTGATATTTTTCTTAAATGTGACCAGTTATTCGAACTCAATCATGTACCGGTCTAGAAATCAATCCAATATTGTAAATAACAGTCTTCATTTGGAAGGCTGATTCTGGACATTTTCAGAGACATATTTGGAAGTTAGCTGTAGTTCTCTATGTTGTTATGTTAGCAAGAGATAAAATTGGGGCAGGCTCTGGATTTCAAACAGGTATTATTACATTCGTTGCGGCTCTTTTAATTGTCAACTTAAAATTACTTTGTTTCTTCTATAGTATTTAATGTAAGTTCTATTGATTGTACAGTTTCTAATTTTGTTAGTGTTTTGAAATCCAGCATGTCAGTTACAGAGGTCTATCAACCAGCTTTTGTTTTATTGCCTTGAGTATCACAGAACCTTGGTCTTCTGAAAAACGCTTGCAAGTACTGGGAGAAGTTGAGTCAGGCTTTAAACAGAAGCAAGAGGTAGAGGGCTTGATTATTGCTGGTATAACAGCTTTAATTACATTAATTGATAGCATCACTGCTTCTGCAATTGCTTTGACACAAGAAGTTAAGACGTCTACTTTTGGTAACCTTGAAATGACAGTACTCAATTTCAAAAAAAAAAAAAAAAAAAAAAAAAAGAGCAGCAGCAACAACAAAACTCAGAATAGCTAAAACAATCCTCAACAATGAAAGAACTTCCAGAATTATCACCATCTCTAATTTCGAGTTGTTTTGCCATTTCATAGGCTACCATTTTGTTCTATCAACTGTGTCTTTCGCCTTACAGAACAGTAGTTATAAAAACCACATGGTATTGTCATAAAAACAGACACATGTCGATCAATGGAATTAAGTAGAAGAGCCACATACAAATACACAGACATAGAGACAACTGATTTTTGACAAGGACATCAGAAAGATACAATGAAAAAACAAAATGCATCTTCAACAAATCATAGTAGTCTAACTAGATGTCTGCAGCTAGAATACTACAAATAGACCCACATTTATCCGTCTGCAAAAAACACAAGTCCAAGTGGATCAAAGACATCAACATAAAACTGGATATACCAAACCTGACAGAAGAGAAAATTCAATATAGGCTTGAATCCATTGGTACAGGAGACAACTTTCTGAACAGAATCCCAAAGCCCAAGCACAATAAAACTAATAGTCAACAAAAAGACCTTTTGAAACTAAAATGCTTCTGTAAGGCAAAAGACACAGTTGATAGAACAAAATGGTAGCCTATGAAATGGCAAAACAATTTTCTGCAACTCTACATCTGACAGAAGGATGATAGCTAAAATATATAAAGAAACTAGACATCAACAAACCAAATAAACCAATTAAAAATGGGGTACAGGTCTAAACAGAGAATTCTCTATAATAGAATCTCAAATGGCTCAGAAACACTTAAGAAAATGTTCAACAGCCTTAGCCATCAGGGAAATGAAAATCAAAACTACTTTGAGATTCTGTCATATACATGTTAAGATGGCTAAGATCAATAATGCAAGTGACATGTTATACAGGAAAGGATTTGGAGCAATGGAAACATTCCTACATTGCTGGTGAGAGTGAAAACTTGTCCAATCACTATAGAAATCAACATGGTGGTTCCTCAGAAAATTCATCTACATCAAAACCCATCTATACCACTCTTGGGCATAGACCCAAAGGACAAAGGCACTTGATCAACTGTAGATTGCTGTCTGTATGTAGGACATCAGATAAAATCTTAATTAGTCAGATAAGGCAAGTGCCTGTGAATGAACAATGGAAAAAGGTGGGGCTGAAAGTTTTAGAGGGAGAAGAGTGAAGAAGAGACAGAAAGAAGATGGAGGAAGAAGATGGACTTGATCCACATGGCTTGACAGAGTCACAGGTAGCTATCTATGGATATCATAGAAAGGCAATAGAGTAATGTATGATGTATTTGTCCCATTTAGGTGTGCTGCTTGTGTTTATATCAATTGAGTTTTGAGTTCTTTGTGTGGGCATTTTGGGGGTTGGTATATCTGACTGATAAATTATAAGTCTCTAGAATTTTTATTTTAAGGGGTAGGAGTTTATAGCCAGTGGCCACCAGTCTCAGACTAGCTGTAGAGGAAGGATGCTTGAGAAAAGTGAGTGGTTCACAGCAGGCTAACTTGGGAACCTGGGAAGACCATGGCAGCTTCCACTGGGGGAGGGGAGACCCCCTTGCCAGTGCATAGTCAGCTCTTGCATGGATTGTTTTTTCATAATTGCACAAAACACTCAAACACATTCACTTCAGATTTATTCATGATAGCCAGAAACTAGAAATAACCTAGATGTCTCAATTTAAAAATGAGTTTAAAAAGAAGAATTGGTATTTGACACAATAGAATATCACTCAGATGTTTTTTTTTTTTTTTAAATGACATAAAAATTTTCAGGCAAATGGATGGAACTAGAACTTGAGTGAGGTAACTGAGTTCCAGAAAGATAAACATGATATGTACTCACTTTTATTACCTGTTAAGTACAGGTAATCATGCTACAATCCACAGACCCAGAAAAATTAAGTACTAAGCAGTGTTTTTAGGGGTCTCCCAAGAAGGGGAGATAAAATAGATTTTGAACATGTACTGGAGTTGGTAGACATGAAAATAGAAAAAAATGGGGACTGGGAGATGGAAGAAGAAAGTACAGGGAGAAATAACTGGAATTAAAAAGCATTTGGGGGTAATATAGAAAACAAGTACAGTAGAAACTTCCATGATTCTATGATGGTGATCCTAACAAAGAGTCCTAGAAAGAGAAGATATAGAACCTGAACTGGCCATCTTCTGTAACCAGGCAACCTCCAGTGGTGGGATCGGGACACCAACCTAGCCATAAAACCTTCAGTCTACAATCTGTCCTGCCTGAAAGATGTGTGGGTGCAATGGAAGCAGAGCAATTGTATGTCAAACTTAGGACTGGTTCTTCCTTACAGTTATATGTTCCCAGAATAAGACTCTGACTCAAAACATATTTACAAATACCTTGGCCATATATCTAGGCTCTTTTCTGACTAACTCATAACTTAAAGTAACCCATTTATCTTAATCTACATTCTACCATGTAGCCGGTTACCTGTTCTCAGGTACCATGCATCTGTCTTGTCACATTTTCCCCTGGGCCAGTCTCCCTTGCCTGGCACTATATCCCAGTATTCATTCTGCTTCCCGGATATTCCACCTCCTATTTCCTGCCTAAGCCATAGGCCACCAGACTTTTATTGACAGGTGCCACATCCATACAAATGCAAGATATTCTCTCTACACTTAACAGGAGTAGCCAACCAATAACAGATCTAATTTGAGGTCCATGCCGTGAGGGAGGGGTGGGGAAGAGAGAGAGAGATAGTGAGCCCATGCCTGACACTGTCTGGAAAACTAGGAACTGAAATCTCTCTAGCCAAAGACCTAGGATAGGAAAAAAAATTAATAGTTACTCTTGATGATACTCTACACAGATTCACGTCTAGCTCAGTCCTAATCAAATAGGCATCCACTGTCAGATGTTGGGAGCAGAAACAGAGACACACAGCCAGGTATCAGGCAAAGAAATAACCCATATTGGAGATCTTCAGATCTCCTTGAACATAGGGAATTCCGTGGAAGAGGAAGAATTTAAGGTGCAGGAAGGGTCGAGCACACCACGAGAATATGGCCCACAGAATCAACTAAGCAACTAATCATAGGAGCTCAGAGAGATTGAAGTGGCAGTCGCCAAGCCTTCATGGGTCTGTACTAGATCCGCTACATATATCTTATTGTTGTTAGCTTGGTGTTCTCATGGGACTCCTAATTGTAGGAGTGTGGATGTCTCTGACTCTTTTGTCTGCTTTTGGGACCCTTTTCTTCCTACTGGTTTGCCTTGCCAAGCCCTGATATTATAGTTCGTGCCTAGTCATTGCATCTTATTAGGCCATATTTTGCTGATATCCCTGGGAGGCCTGCTCTTTTCTGGAAGGAAATGAAGAGTGGATATGGGGAAGAGGGGTGGTGGCAGGGAGTAGAGGGAAGGGAAACTGTAGTCATGGTGTATGAGAGAAGAATGAATGAATGAATGAATAAATAAATAAATAAATAAATAAATAATTTTACCATACAATAGAGACATTTTATTTTTAAATGTTTTCTGCTAATTTATAAAAGCAAATATCTTATGAATAACCTAACTATTTGATATAGATATCTTTTGATAAAATGTAATTCATTTGTATGATTAAATAAAGGCATGTATAAATTTATATATCACATGTTATCAACAACATTAAACACTTTCAATACATTAAATAATATCTGAACATACTATAAGGCTATATATAATTTCTTCCAGGTTGATATTACCAAAGTGTTAAGAGACATAAAAGCCTTCGTTTCTCCTCCCCAAATAAATAAATGTCATGTTTAACAGCCAATTTTAAAATTATAGTCAAGGTAAAAACTGGAAAGCCACTATTCAATATAATCTTCAGTAGAGTCATTACAAAGGAGAAATAAATAAAAGATGTGTTAGGAAAAGTAAGTTAAAGTGTCTTAGTTAACCGAAAACATCTTATATCTCATCTACCACTGTCAAGAGAAATAAGAACAAAATATATCAAGTATTTCTTTAAAAATATACACAGTCAACATGTACACAAAAAAGGTTTAGCTTCATAAATCATCAAGTGAAATGCAAATTAAATCCAGAGAAACATTACTTCACTGTAATTAAAATTCCTTTCCCAAAAAACAAAACAACAGTAACAAAAAAGCACAACTAGCATTAGTGAAAATGGACACGGTTACTCATTGTTGGGTGGAATGTAAGTTGACAGGGTCATTGTGGAAAGCAGCGTGGAGATTTCTTTAATAACTTGAAAATAGAACAGCTATATGATCTGGCCACCTTGACCTTAGGTATATAGCCAAAGGAATTGAAGTCACTGAAGTCAGGATTCTATTGAGACAGTCATATAATTGTTCTTGACTCTATTTATGTGATAAATTATAATCTTTTAAACTTCCAGTTACTTTTTATATACAAGTATAATCTAAAAATTTTTGAGATTATATAATAACATCATCCTCCCTAATATTTTTATTACAATTTTTATACAACGTATTTTGATCATATTGGTTTTCCCCAACTCCTCCCAGGTCCTCCCTGCCTCCATACTCATATAACTTCATATTCATCTTCTCAATCGCTCTCTCTTTTACACAGACACATGCAAAACAAAGAAAAACTAACAAACACAAAAACAACCACAAAAAAATATTTTAAAGCAGGAAAGTACAAGAACAAAACAGACTTAAAGACCAATGAAACAAATATATACAACTCAAAAATTATTCACCATGTTATGTTTAATCGATAAAATGTATATGTAAATATATGCATGGAGAAAATAGTTTCTTCCAAAATGTTTTAGAAAGATCAGGTTATATTCATACATTTAAATGTATGCATACATTAAAAAGAATGGTATAAAATTTATACGTAGTTAAACAAATCAATAGGAAAAGAACAATCTGAGTATAAGCTGATAGAGAAAGAAAGTCACACAGATGGTTAACAAACATGAAGAGATGCTCAACATTACTAGTCATGAGAAAAATCCCACCATGATAGCATCTCACTTCTGATAGAATTACTATCATCAGAAAAAATTAATGAATATTTGGAAAAACAGAGAAAGGAGGATTTATATATACTCTTGGCAAGAATGTAAATTAATATAATTTTATGAAAACAGTCTAGAGATTATTCTAAAACTTGGAATAAGTATTAATTAATTTTCAAAATGGAACACACGTATATGCACATGCACACATGAATATTATTCAGTCTTTAAAGTGAAGAAAGTCCTTTCATTTATACACTACATATGAATGCTGTGAATACCTGATACTTGGAATGTTTTAGGCATAGAAAGTAAATACCCCATTACTTCACTTTCACTTGAGAAAATAAAAATCTCAAACTCAGCAACACAAAGGCTGGTTACTACTGTCTTGGAGTGGGTGCTAGAGAAATAGAAGACACTGCTCACAGGGTATAAAGTTATTGTCAGTGAAAAGGAATATACTGTGACTCTATTGTATGAGAAGTTGATCTAACTAATGATAGTATAGAGATTACCTGAAATTTGCCGGAACCTGGGTCTGAAAGATTTTACTTCAACCATAAATCATAAGTATCTAGTGATGGGTATGTGAATTAACTAGACTTAGTCATTTCACAATGAATACATATATCAAGACATTACAACGCATCACAGATGGAGTAATGCCAACACTTAGGGCTGAAACACAGGTTTAATCTTAGTTGAAGTGCAGTTTGAGCTATATATTATTGTTAGACTAATCCAGGATGCATAGTTTGAGTCTGCTTCAAAGGGAACAACCTAAGTGACATTGCATTTCCTGCTGTAACCATAATCATTTTAATTCATCAAACTTGTATAAAGCTAAAATTTTCTTCTCTTGATAACTACTCTAATTTCTAATCACCTATAATGATTATTCATTGCTTTTACTATGGGATTAAAATAATTAACAGTCATATATTTAGCAATATGTCATTCTCCAAGTGGTGCTCATTATTTGATTATAATCAGAAATCAATTACCTAAAAACCATGATGGTTATTGTGATAAATAAGCAGCAACATGCCACATTTCAACTGCTCAAATCACCTCTCCTACTGCCTGTTTCAGGAGACAAACTTTAGCTATTAATGACAGAAATTACTATGTCTAAGATAAGCAAACTCCAAGAAGACAATGGAAAAGGCATGTGTGGTACCTTTGTGTAGTATTCATCACAGATACAGATTTCTTTTATTTGAAAGTTCTATGTGGCTGATCTTTGTCCCCCTCTCCATGGACATTCTAAATTATGACAGAGGATGATTAGTCACACAATCTTCATTACTTACCACTTTGCTTGCTTCATTCTCCATTACCAGCATTAAGGAAGTTTTATGACTTCTTTAAAAAGAAAAATGGCATATTCAGTTTCAAGATAGTTTAGGATTTATAACATCAATGGTTTTAAAAATAATTTACTCCTGTGAAAATGTTTGGGGGCCTAATTAGAAAATATCAAATTTTCAAAGCTTATTTGTGAGATTGGTAACCACTTGGTTACACATACTTTAGTACATCAGGTTTTTACCAGTTAGACTATTAGTAAACACTTGTAATGAAAATATTCTATTTATTTTGTCTTTAAGATAAATACTTCAAAAAGAGTCATAAGAAACATAGCAAAATGCTGTCCCTGTAACCAATTTATACATGACTATGGGATGGAATGCTTTGTGCCAGTTTTTACTGTAATTATTTTAATTACTCGGGTCCTGTTCACAGGACATGTAGGAAATCAACGACCGAAAAAGGAAAATACAAAAGAAAACATCCTTTATTGGTGCTTTAGAGTGAGAATTTTTAAAGACTTTCAAATCAGCCAGCTGTTCAAATAAATAATGCATGCTGCAGCTGGCTCTTACATGGGCCTGAGTGTCCAATCGCAGCAGATGTCCTGATTCTATAAATGTGCTCATACAGGCCGGTCCTAAATTGACTTTGAAGCACACTGTGACGCAAGCTTACAAGTATACATTTTTTGATAGAAATCATAGATTGAATGAATTTTTCTAAATATTTCCATAGGCATCAGAGTAAAATGTGTTTTAGAGAAAAGATTAAAAAATACCCCATACTCTCAAAGAGTAAAGTGATCTTTTCCCTGATTTTGTTTGTTTTAGATAAGTTCTTCAGTCTCTATATTTGAAAGGGAAAGTTGTCGTTTCATTTTAGAAATGTGTTTGAGACCAAATGAAATGGCACTTCAAGAAATAAGCATAGATCTGTCAACAGTGACATTTATTCAGTAGTAACCTAGTAAGAACCTGGCTTAATCCTAGGATAGCTGATAGCATATTAGGACAAAAATTCAAACAATGTTTAATAAAATTATTAAAGTGTAACACAAACACTGTCTTCAAGAATGTTTACTTAAGGAGAAAAAGAAATCTAAAAACTTACAATATTTTAACTGAAACAAGAAAAGGAGATTTGCAGGGAAAAATAAACATCCATAAAACACAGACGACCATCATCACAGCAAGATCTGTAGTTTCTTACAAAAGTTGCTATGATCATGCAACTTTAGCTGCTTAGGACGTCTCATCATCCTCTGTGTTAGAAGTCCAACACTACATATTTAAGGCTGTGCTCAGGATATCACAAGACTAACATCGAAAAGTGAAGATGCTCTCTGCGGAGTTTGGTGTTGTGGACAGAACCAATTTCTTTGTGATTGCAGGATGAAAATGTGCTACGAGGTGTAGCTTTTTCAGTTTCTAGAGGTGCATTTGGCTTTGTGTATGGTTCCTGATATCTTAGTAATAAAAAGTAGTAGACTCTTCATTACTTAGTCTAAATGTTCTGCTGCTCCCAAATCTTTTTTTTTTCTTCAATGGCTAGAAAAACCTTTATTTTTAATGAACTCAGATTATCACATTAGGTAGTCTCTTTTATTTAACATCTGTTGTGCCATATAGGGTAAGTGATGTCCCTTTTTAGTTATGCATTTGGTTCAACACAAAGGGTGGGAGATATACAAAGCATTATTAAGAGGAACCATTTTAGAATGTATCTATTAAAACCAGAAATCATAGCTTATCATAAAAGAAAAATAGAAAAATCTTGGCACCAAATCAGAAGATAATTAATAACAAGAAACCTAAGATTAGAAACTAAATTCATGTGTGAAAACAGGAAGTGAAGTCAGCAAATAAATGTATAGTTGTAATTGAATGACATGATAGACAATCTTTATTTTTCTCTTTTTATTTATTGGATATTTTATTTATTTACAATACAGATGTCATCTCATTTCCACTCCCTAGAAACCCCTATCCTATATGCCCTTTTCCTTTATGCTTTTATACCATTTTGATTACATGCATGTATTAAGGTCAGTTCTAGGTTGAGGGTCTAGCAATACAATAGATGCAAATAGTCAAGGAACAAGCAAGACAATAAACACAAATAGTTAAAGAAAAAGCAAGGCAATAAACCCAGTTACATCAATACTCCCATGATCACAATTTCAAAAGCTTATCAGGATGACCAAAGTAGCTGAGCCTACTTCCCTATCTTAGCCCAAGGTCATTTTCATGTCGGATGCCTACTTCCTTGATCTAGCCTAAAATTTAGATTCCTGTCTGAAATTACTTCTTTGTTCTAGACTGATATTTAGATTCCTGCCTAAGATTACTTCTTTGTTGTAGCCTATGATTTAGACTTCTACCTGAAATTACTTTTTTGTTCTAGTCTAATGTCAGATTCCTGCTTGAAGCCTACTTCCTTGTCCTTGACCAATGTCATATTCTTGCCAAGCAGCCCATAAACATACAAGAAGCCTATAGAACTCCAAATAGACTAGACCAGAAAAAAAAAATACCTCCCATCACATAATAATCAAAACACCAAGTGCACAAAACAAAGAAAGAATATTAAATGCAGTAAGAGAAAAAGGCTAAGTAACATATAAAGGCAGACCTACCAGAATTACACCAGACTTCTCACCAGATACTATAAAAGCTAGAAGATGCTGGACAGATGTCATACAGACCCCAAGAGAACACAAATGCCAGCCCAGGCTACTATACCCAGCAAAACTCTCAATTACCATAGAGGGAGAAATCAAGATATTAAACAACAAAACCAAATTTATACAATATCTTTCAACAAACTCAGCATTACAAAGGATAATAGCAGGAAAGTTCCAATACAAGGAGGGAAATTATACCCGAGAAAGAGCAAGAAAGTAATCCTTTTCCAACAAATCCAAAAGAAGATAGCCACACAAAAATAATTCCATCTCTAATAACAAAAATAACAGGAAGCAATAATCACTGTTCCTTAGTGTTTCTTATCATCAATGGACTCAATTCCCCAATTAAAAGACATAGGCTAATTGACTGGATACATAAACAGTACCCAGCATTTTGCTACATACATAGTATAGGGACTGTCCAGGTATTCAGCAATCTCTATAATTTGGCTAAGTTTTAGAAACTATGTGTTTTGCTTCCCAAAATTTATGTTAACTCAGTCATTCTGGATTTCTGATTGGGTTGAAGACTTATAGTCTCATAGCCAATCCTGACTATTTATTTTGAGAGAAAAGATTTGAGAGGAAGGTTTTCAGCTGACATTCATTATAAAGCCAAGAAAAAAAAAAAAAAAAAGCCAGGTTCAGAACTAATTCTTTTAGTTAGGAGGGAATACAGAGGCTCTGGTTAGTCAACAAAATGATGGACTGGGTATTAGGTCTATCTTTTACCTTACTGACCCAAATTGGTATAGTTATGCTCTAATTGTATTTTAAGAGAAAAGTTTTATTTTAACAGGAAAGGTGATATGTAGGAGGAGCTAAGGTGGGAGGAGTAAGGAGAGGAAAAGGAGTAAAGAAAGGAGGAGAAGAAAAGGAGGAGCTAGGTGACAAGATGGGGGTGGGGGGACATGGAGGTGGATGTTCAAGTGTCTCCACCAGTCAAAGGTAGTTGGTATATCTAGGTTGGGTATTGAGTTATACTTCTGATTGTATGGACATCTTGTTATTGAGCATTACCAATCTTATAAAGCCTTTAATCAACATTTAAAAAGTAGTATAAAAGTAAAAAGGAGTAGGGGGATGGGATAGGGTTTTTTTTTAGGGAGGGAAAAATGGGAAAAGGGGGTGGCATCTGAAATGTAAAAAAAATATCCAATAAAGATTTTCACATCTCAGAAAAAAAAGAGAGAGAGAAAGAGACACCATGACTAAGGCAACTCTTATAAAGGCAAATAATTAATTGTGGCTGGCTTAGAGTTTCAGCGGTTCAGTCCATTGTCATCATGGTGGGAGGCATGGCATCATACAGGTTTAGTGTTGAAGAAACCAAGAATTCTACATCTTGGTACAAAGGCAGTCAGGAAGAAGGTCTCTTCTATGCCAGGTGGAGCTTGAGCATAGAGACCTCAAAGCCTACCCTTATAGTGACATACTTCCTATAACAAAGCCACACCTCCTCCAATAATGCCACAGCTCCTAATGGTGCCACTTCCCATGGGCCAAGCATATTCAAACTACCACAGGAAGTAATTCAATAACCAGTGTAATCCTCCATGACTTCTGTATCAACTCCAGCCTCCAGGTTCCTGCTCAGTTTGAATATATGACCTGAATTCTGTCTAGAATGTACAGCAATATGGAGGTGTTAGCCAAATAAACACTTCTTCTCAACTTGTTTTTAGGTCATGGTTTTTCATTGCAGTAATATGAACCTTAAACAAGTTGCTACCAGGAGTAGGGTATTGCTTCAAAAGACCTGACCACATATTTTTGGGAGGATTTTGAAAGAGTTTAGGACATTTGAGTTAGTAAATTCACTGAGTATTGAGAGCTCAGTGAAATATTTTTTAGAAGTTTGGAAAAATAAGAATGTTGAAAATTAGACTGGAGAGATAACTTAGCAGTTAAAAGAATGGGCTGCCCTCCCAGAGGACCTAGGTTCAATTCCCAGATTTTGTCATTCTGGTCAGCTTGAGCTAAAGAGTTAGCCATGATTAACAAGAGACCAGCACTGAAGTGAATCCTTTGTGTTATTATGACAATTGATGGTGGTTAACTGGAACTATGAAATGATGAAAAGAGACTAGCATCTTTGAGGTGAAATCTTCTGGGAAATTATAGTGGTTTGAATAGTGTAGGAAGCCGTGGTCAGTGGTTATACATTCGCCATTCCAAGATGGCGCTGGCATCATGTCTTCCCACTAGTAAACAATTAACTGTGCAGCTGCAAAGGCAGAAAGCCTGCCAAAGTCACTGGCCAATCCCGAGGCATAATATTGGGTAATGAGTGAACAGCCAATCAGAAGTGAATACGTCACTCTAGGGTGTATTTAAGCGGTGCCTCTTCCTGCCTTTGGCCCTTCTGTGTTCTTCAAGTTTGCTGATACAGAGTAAAGCCTCGTTTGTAGTAACTACCCGAATACTGTCTCTCGTGTCCTTTTTCGCGGGCGAAGGGGACTCGGGCGAAGGAAGAGGCGCGCGCAACAGAATAGATTTGGCTTCCATAGACTCATGTGTTTCAATGCTTTTCCCACATGGAGTGACACTATTATGAGTTTTGTTATTTTTGGAATAGGTGTGGACTTGTTGAAAGAAGTGTGCCCCTTTGGCAATAGGCTTTGAGGTCCAATGTTCAAGTTCTACTCAGTGTGGAAGGAACCAACAACCTGGCTATCTTCAAAAGACAGTCTGTCTCCTGGGAGCAATCAGATCAAGATGCAGAACTCCCAGCCTCATATCTCCCTGCCTGCTCCCATGCTTCCTGCCTGTAATTATGTCTTCTTGTGACTCTATATTCCTGTCCATGCCAATCACCTCACCTAGAATATTCTTCTCCTATTTTATAATTTTATTTGTATACTCCCCTTCAAGATTTTCAGCCTATATTGGTACGTTTTCTATGTAAATCTTTGTGGCTTGTCTTGGTGTTTTTCATTCTTCTATTGTTTGGTAGGAACATAGAGATTAAATTAAACCTACAAAAATATCTACCATCTTTAGTCGTGAATACATAAAATTTACATGAAAAATATGAAGTTCCAAATCTTCAAACAAAAGCATGTGTGGGACTGGATAAAAGCCTGTGGCTTATAAAAATACAGTGGTCTGAAGAGAAGTGAGTCTCCTAGGTCCTTGTCCTTTATCCCTTTGCTTTTCCCACATTCAGTCTACACAGCATTTTGGGAATGACTGTTTTAATACTTGCCTTCATTATGGTTGTTAGTATTCTGTCTAAACTCCACCTCCACAGTTATCTGGCAACAGCCAGGTATGCTCCTTCCCACAGTTATCTGGCAATAGCCAGGTAGGCCTGGTCCACTATAAAAGGGGCTGCTTGCCCCCCTCCTCTCTCTCTTAATCTCTTAATCTCTTACTGTTTCCCTCTTACTCTCTTGACTCTCTGTCCCCTTCCCCCCTCTTCCTCTCTCGCCATATGATCATGGCTGGCCTCTACTTCTCTACTCCTCTGTCTCTCTCTCTCTCTCTCTCTCTCTCTCTCTCTCTCTCTCTCTCTCTCTGCGTGTGTGTGTGTGTGTGTGTGTGTGTGTCTCCACTACCCTCCTGGATCCCCTCCCCATGCCCTCAATAAACTCTATTCTATACTATACCGGTGTGTGACTGGTCCCTCACTGGAAGAGATGCCTCTACATGGGCCTGCTGAGACATCCTCTTCCCCATACCTCTCCACACACCCACAGAACATACTCTCTTGATCTCTTTATCTTTTTATAAACACTTCAGTGGTTACCTGGGATTTGTCTTGTGGCACTACTTTGAAAATAAAAGCCTTAAAAATTATATATAACGTTATTCCTGGATATAATATAAGACTAAGTATGTTAACTGGAAGTGAAACATAATGACTAAACTAAGACAAAGTGTACAATGACAATTTATGTAGCTGAAATATAGGTCTGAAATTTTCCAATCTATATAAGAAGTACTAAGAGAACTTACTGACAATGTGTTTCCTGTTTGTGCTGTATCTATGGACCTTGTGCCTCAGAGTTTCTTGGCCCAAACATATAATGACAAATTCATACTAAATTGATAATTACCAAAAGAAAATTTTGTCTTAATAAAAACAATTTAAAACTATTTTTCAAATAACCATGTTCCCCAAACATTTATCTACAAGCTTTGAAGCATATCATCTCCATCTTGGGACTATTTCCCCATCATTCGTGGCCACCATGTATAAACAAGTCAGGATAAGATTGAGAGGGAGACAGAATCAACTAAATGGCATAGAGTAATTTTAAGGCCCATTTTGTATTTCCCTCACTTAAAATGATTGATAATTACACAATTATCAATCATTTTTTTAATTACAAAAAATTGATAATTTTTTGGATGTGCTCTTTTACAAGGCCAGACAACAACCTCAATCTAGGAAAAGTGGAGGAAAATCTTGCATAGGACGCTTAACTGAGACTAAAGTCTAGTCACCTAGAAAAGAAAAGGGCAAACACCTAATTGCTTATCACAATGCCACTTAGCTCTAGTCTCATATCTTTGTGTTAGATTTAAAATACTTTTAAAAACAATTTCACAATGCCATGCCACTTAAACTACTAAAATAACTTTACTTTGGAGAACATTCACAAAAGAAAGAGATTATTACTTTTTTTGTCTTCTTTATGAGTCTAATACTGAGCTTAAGTTTTGCTGTTTGAAACATTTAATTTTCTCCACTTCATTCTTTATGTGGTCCTAAGTATTTATTTTTTCGGAAAGTGCTGCTTGTCTAAGTGTATTTCAGGTATTAACTCCATTTATATTTTCCTCAAAACTAATATGACATCATTCGTTTTATTCCAAATAGCATTTGTAGCGATACAGTTGTGCTTACACAACATTAATAAAGCATTAGAAATTGTATTCATGGACAAGCATGTTTTGAGAAGCAACTTTAATATTGTAGTTTTAGATTTAAAGAGGAGTCACTATTTTAAGAGCCGCGAGAATTTGCTAGGCTGTTAAAAAAGGGGGGGGGGTTAGTCATTATTGCAGCTATCTGTCTAAAAGACAAATAATCAATTGACAAGGTACAATATCTAAATTATAGTATGAAAATAATTTGGTTATTAGGAAATTCTTTGCTGACACAGTTGCTCATCATATTCAACTGATGTGTAGATCTTTCAAATCATAAATGGCCAAATCCTTATAAAAGTAACCATAAGCATACAGAAGAGATTCCTTTGCAAATCTAATTCTACTTAAAGAGCACTTATCCAACCCATAAATAGATTTATGCTGCAGACTATCCTCATTTAATCCTTCCCTTCTCCTAATCCATGCCCTCAGAATTAAAATGAGCGGCTTTTGCACTTTAATGAATGCACAAATACAGTATCAATATTTACCCAACAACACTGAGCAAATTTCTCCTTGCAGAAGACAATGGCAAAACTCATTACCATTGATAATTACTCAGCACGGTTTCAGCTGACTCCCACCAGTGCTACTGCAAGCTCAGTAAACAGAACAGGCAGGCCAATGTACTCTGCCTATGCTTCTGCTTCCAATGCTCAGTCAAGAAATGATGTTTCAAATTTATTATTTGGAATCAGGGCAGGAGCAGGAAGCTAGCTAAACATAGAAAGTTCTTAGCCTGGGGAAAAAAAGCACAATTTCTTAACAGAGATATGACAAAAAGCCAGGTTCTTTACTTGTTTGTTCCTTGGCTAGGCACAGAAAAAGAGCTTCTTCTTACTAAGTAATGAGAGATTCTATTTTGCCCATGTAAAATCTAGTTAACCACAGGCATACATTACTATAATTTTAATGATTAACTGTTATTTCATTAAATAAAATATTACTAGAACATCTTTGGGTTTTGTTTTCTCTTATAAGCACACACATTTCAGTTGGCATGATTGATGAATTTAGTTATTTATTATTTACTCACATATTTATTTATTGCTGGCTTGATTGCTTTGTAAATTCATAAAAGCCCATTTCTTCTGTTCCTCCAACAGTGGTATGAAAAAAAAAACATATCAAATATTTTAGATCCAGGATCATCTCTAATCTCCTTGAAGTTAAAGAAAAATGAAGATGCAGGAAATTGAGGACTTTGTTTTTATTTTAGTAAAAGTTCCAAAGAGAGCCTTCAAGTAAGCAAATCTCTGATCTTTTGTCTGTTCTCACACGTAAACAATGCTTTATTGTAAAAAAGGTAAACATATCTAAAATGAAAGCTAAACAAAATAGCAGCCACATCTATTAAGCCTAATACTATTTGATTTAATATTTTGAGTCGCAGTATTATTCAGAGCAATGGAAATTCCATACTATTCTGACATGTTTCATGGAACACTTTAGCACCCAAGACATGAATTGAGGAAATAGTTTATTTCAACTTACACTTCCAGGTAACTTCTATCATTGAGAGTATTCAGAGAAAGAAGTCAAGGAACCTGGAGTAGAAACTGGGAAGAAAGACTGCATACTGCACACAGAATAGTAATGGAAATTCCATACTATTCTGACATGTTTCATGGAACACTTTAGCACCCAAGACATGAATTGAGGAAATAGTTTATTTCAACTTACACTTCCAGGTAACTTCTATCACTGAGAGTATTCAGAGTAAGAAGTCAAGGAACCTGGAGTAGAAACTGGGAAGAAAGACTGCATACTGCACACAGAATAGTAATGGAAATTCCATACTATTCTGACATGTTTCATGGAACATTTTAGCACCCAAGACATGAATTGAGGAAATAGTTTATTTCAACTTACACTTCCAGGTAACTTCTATCACTGAGAGTATTCAGAGTAAGAAGTCAAGGAACCTGGAATAGAAACTGGGAGAAAGACTGCATACTGCATACAGAATAGTAATGGAAATTCCATACTATTCTGACATGTTTCATGGAATGTTTCAGTGAAAGAGTTAAAAATTTTTAAACCTTCCACAGATAGAGTCAAGCAGATCAGCTTGTTCTGGGCTCTGGGTCCTAGGAAACTAGCTATCCGCAAGACAAATAAGAAAAGAGTTCAGAGCTGGGAGTTCAGGACAGCGTGACCAAGCGCTATGGGTACCAGGAACTAAAAACTGACCATAAGATAGATTGAATATCTATTTTGAGCTGGGAGTTCAAGTTAGTGTGCCTGTGCACCCTGGATACCAGGAACTTGGCGGATTACATATAGGCTCTTAGAGAATAGCCTGTTCCTTGTACCCTGTCACAAACTGAATAATGGGCTGGGACTTTCCACAGGTGCTCTCCAATAGCCCTCCCTTACTCCCCCTGTGTTGTGATTCCCCCCTGAGTTGTGGTTTTGGGCTTTAAATTCTCTCTGTCTCCAAAGCCCCGGGGTCAGACCCCATTGCCCCTGCGTGGGCTACAGGTCTTAACCTCAGTATACTGATTAAAATATGCCTCTTGCTTATTACATCAAGGTTGGTGTCTTGCAGTTAATGGGTGGCTGCGAATTCCTGAGGCTTGAGTGAGGTCCTCCATTCGTGGGGGCCTTACATCAGCTCCCAAGACATGAATTGAGGAAATAGTTTATTTCAACTTACACTTCTAGGTAACTTCTATCACTGAGAGTATTCAGAGTAAGAAGTCAAGGAACCTGGAGTAGAAACTGGGAAGAAAGACTGCATACTGTCCTTACAGTAATAGAAAAAAGACTAATGCAGTCATCTTATTATCAAAATATTTTCATAGCAAAAAATTTTATAGCATATAAAATGCATACATATTTATATTTTATGTTATTTTATATGCTGACTTATGATCCATTTTAGAGTCTAAAATAGCAATAGAAAACACTTTAGACAAAAGGCTCATTTCTTTATTATGGCATAATGTTATTCATAATATGGATTGGTCTATTTCAATTGGCATTTAAATAACAGAACCAAGATTGTGTTATCAAACAATCTGGAATGTAAATCAAAGTTAAATAGAACAGAGAGTGACACAATGTTTGAATGATAAATCGTATCTTTGAAGTAGCATGTTCATTATCTGCAACCATTCTGAGGTTTTGTTGCTCTAAATTTAGATAATTTTTGATGTGGAACAAAGTTATCATGAGATTTTTAACAAGCACAAAGGTGTCATAAGTTTGATAATAGTTCTTTATTAATTCAATAAATAAAACTGAGAAATTTATAGATAAGTTTTATTTGTCTGAGTCTGAGCTGTATTTATAGTGAATTGGATTTTGGTAAAAATGAGAGTTTGATCACTTACTACATTCACAACTACCCAACACTGCTGAGCAGTTATCCATAGCAAATGCTGCCAATCTGTCCTCTTGGCTCTAAATGCATTTTCTTGACAGCTTCCTCGGACTTCAGATTGGCAGAGTGATATCAGATCAGCTGAGACAGACTCACATCCTGAGGCAAGACATGTGCTGAGTTAAGATGCAAGGAAGAACTTCTGGGGGAATCACCATCCCTGACCTCAAACTGTACTACAGAGCAATAGTGATAAAAACTGCATGGTATTGGTAAAGAGACAGACAGGAAGATCAGTGGAATAGAATTGAAGATCCAGAAATGAACCCACACACCTATGGTCACTTGATCTTTGACAAAGGAGCTAAAACCATCCAGTGGAAAAAGGACAGCATTTTCAGCAAATGGTACTGGTTCAACTGGAGGTCATCATGTAGAAGGATGCAAATCAATCCATTCTTATCTCCTTGGACAAAGCTCAAGTCCAAGTGGATAAAAGACCTTGACATAAAACCAGATACACTGAAACTAATAGAAGAGAAGGTGGGGAAGACCCTTGAATACCTAGGCACAGGGGAAAAGTTCCTCAACAGAACACCAATGGCTTATGCTCTAAGATCAAGAATTGACAAATGGGACCTCATAAAATTTCAGAGCTTCTGTAAGGCAAAGGACACTGTCAATAAGACAAAACGGCAACCAACAGATTGGGAAAAGATCTTTACCAATCCTACATCTGATAGAGGGCTAATATCAAATATATACAAAGAGTTCAGGAAATTATACTCCAGACAACCAAATAACCCTGTTAAAAATGGGGTACAGAGCTAAACAAAGAATTCTCAACTGAGGAAACTCGAATGACCGAGAAGCAGCTTAAGAAATGCTCAACATCCTTAGTCATCATGGAAATGCAAATCAAAACAACCCTGAGATACCACCTCACACCAGTCAGAATGGCTAAGATAAAAAAATTAAGAATGGTAGATACTGGCAAGGATGTGGAGAAAGAGGAACACTCCTCCATTGTTGGTGGGACTGCAAGCTGGTACAACCATTCTGGAAATCAGTCTGGCAGTTCTTCAGAAAATTGGACGTATCATTACTGTGGATCCAGCTATACCACTCTTGGGCATATACCCAGAAGATGCTCCAACATATAACAAGGACATATGCTTCACAATGTTCATAGCAGCCTTATTTATAATAGCCAGAAGCTGGAAAGAACCCAGATGTCCTTCAACAGAGGAATGGATGCAGAAAATGTAGTACATTTACACAATGGAGTATTACTCAGCTTTTGAAAGTAATGGATTTGAGAAATTCTTAGGTAAATGGATGGAACTAGAAATTATCATCCTGAGTGAGTTAACCCAATCACAAAAGAACACACATGGTATTTACTCACTGATAAGTAGATGTTAGCCCAAAAGCTTGGAATAGCCAAGACTCAACTCACAGACCCCATGAAGCTCAAGAACAAGGAAGACCAAGTGTGGATGCTTCCGTCCTACTTAGAAGGAGTAACAAAAATACTCAAGGGAGCAAATATGAAAACAAAGTGTGGGACAGAAACTGAAGGAGGGGCCATCTGGAGACCATTCCACCTGGGTATCCATCCCATCTACAGTCACCAAAGCTAGACACTGATGTGGATGGCAGGAAGTGCATGCTGACAAAAGCCTGATATAGCTGTCTCCTTAGATGTCTGCCAAAGGCTGACACATTCAGAGACCAACACTCACAGCTGACCACTGATCTGATAAAGAGTCTCCCAATGGAGAAGCTAGAGAGAAGACTGTAAGAGCAGAAAGGATTTGTGGCCCCATGAGGAGAATAACAATACCAATCAACCAGAGCTCCCCAAGGTCTAAACCACCAGCCTGGGAGCACATAAGGAGGGACCCATGACTCCATCTGTACATGAAGGGGAGGATGGCCTTGTCAGGCATAGGTGGGAGAGGAGATTCTTGATCCCATGAAGATGGAACACTGAGTGGGGGGAAATTTGTGGGTGGGGTGGTGGGAGTTGGGGGGTAGGTGGGAGCACATTCTCATGGCAGCATGAGGAGGTGGGATGGGATAGGAGGTCCCTGGGTGGTGGGGGAAAGGGGGGTAAGGGGATAAAATCTGAATTGTAAATATAATATCCAAAAAAAAATAAATTTTAAAAAAGGAGGACGTGTGATTTTGGAGTATAAAAAGAACTTTGCAGGCAATGATACAAGCTGAGCTAGGCTCACTTAGGAGTTAGCTGTGCAAGGCTTGTTGGTCTCAAGTCTTTGCTAATCTTCACTTCACTGAGAGAGGCACAGCTGAGAACTTCAGTTCCTGTTGGCCCTGGTCCCTCTTACTGACTTGTGCCAAGGCTGAGGCCTGGCTGTCTCTGCTATGTCATACCACTCCTACTGCTTATCTGACTACCAAACTGGACTGCTAATATGTCTGGAAAGCGTTTGTGAGTGTATTGAGTTGCTGCTGCTAACCTATGAACTGAGCTTCAAATTTCCAGGCAACACCTATGGGAGTTGCTCCCAGGAACCCTTCTTAAACAGGTCTACTTCCCCTGCCTGTATCCTTTCTTTTCTACTACCTCTGATGGGTGGTGGACTACAAGGGACATTAAAGCATTTAAGAACCATCATTAAAAATAAGGTTTGAAACGAACTAAAGTTACAGTTGCAGAAATTTACCTTCCCACCAGCAGAGAATATGGGTTCTATTTTCTCCACAGATCTTTTTCAAGAAACTTGGCTAAAAATTTTTACAATAATTCAATAGGTTGCAATTTTTTATGCTTTGAGACAAATGTCTCCCTATATAGCCATGGCTGGTGTGGACTTCCTGAGTAGGCTGTCCTCAGATTTGCAGAGATCCCCTTGCCTCTTCATTCTGATTGCCAGGATTAAATTTCAGTGCTACCAGGCTCAGTGGGTTGGAAAAAGAAAAAAAAAGTTTTTAAATTTTTGTTTTTTATTTTTGCTGTTAGGGAAGGTTTGAGCATAAGTTTACTAGGTGTGACAAAGTACCACAAATTGGATGTTTAAAAAGATGTGTTATCATATTGGAAGTATGACGGCCACAGTGAGAATGTTTACAGAGTGATTCCATGTAAGGACTTTGTAGGTGATGTGTGCAGACGTCTCTCTCTAGTCCTCTTCTCAGTGGTCTTCAGGGCTGTTGACAGGATTCACCCATAACAAGGTTACAGGAAGTTACAGACCTCCTACTGACACTCTCTGCAGAAACACTTTTCTATCTCTCTTCCTGGCAGGAATCTTGATGATGGAGCTCCACAACCTGATGAAAATAAAGCATGTCTGGGTTTCTCACAATTGAAAAGCAATAAACACTTAGCTTACAGTGTGATCAGGTGATGAATACAAAAGGAATCTTTTTTCTTCCCTTACATCTACCTGGTAGTTTAAACACTACCCTCTCCATGACAAGAAACAAAATATAATTTACTCATTGCTATCTACTGATCCAATGCTAACATTCAACTGTGGTAAATTTAAAATTAAATAACTATATAGTACTTGGGTCCTTTATCAAGTGTATCTACTAGATATAATTACATAAACAATGAGTAATAAAATCATGTTCTAGATATTAAAGTTATCCAAAGAAAAAAAACTGAACACATCAAAATATATGTATACACAAAATATATACATACACAAGATAATGAAGAATTGCATGATGTATTAATTTTTTTTCATTTTAGTAAAATTCTACCATAGATTTAATACCCATGTTTGTAATATATTGCAAAATATGAGTTTGTGAATCATGTAGGCCATTCTGGCTCTTACCTGTTCCCTGGTCAGTTTCAGTTTTGTGTGTGTGTGTGTGTGTGTGTGTGTGTGTGTGTGTGTATTCCTTTTTTGTGCTACAAAGATGGTTCTGTGGTTGCCAAGCAAGTGTGAGAACCAGAATTTGTATGAGTAAATCTTAAAAGCCAGGTAGGCTTGGCTGGCTTCTTGTGATCTCTGCTCAGAAGGCAAAGTAATTCTCAGAGCAAGCTGGAAACAAACAAACAAACAAACAAACAAACAAAGAAGAAAGAGTGTTCAGCTTGTTTTTAAATTTTGGTTTAGTCATTATGGACCGTCACATAATATAGTGCCACCCACATTTAGAATGGATATTCCCTTCTCAGTATTCTCTAACAAGGCCATCAGAGACACACCTATAGGTACATTTCCTCGGTGATTTAAATCCAGTAAAGTTTAAAATACAATTAACAGGACTGAGGCCACAGGGTGTGAGCTCAACTCCACAGAAAAGAACCATGAGTAACTTTAAAGGCTAGGATGGAGGATCTTAGGTGTGTGCATGTGTTAGTTGAATTTACTCAGAGAAAGGACACATTTTCTCTCTCCTCTGGATAGGAGATTTTTGACAGGCTCTTAGACTCCCAACCTCCCAGAGAAACTAGAAAATAAGTTTCCTATCCTCTCGATTAGTACAGTTTAAAATGATGGCTCTAAGTTGTTTTGTTGATGTTTTTGAGATACAATGCCTCCTTGTAGTTCTGGTTGACTTGGAACTAGCTTTGTAGCCCAGGCTGGCCTTATACTCTCCCACTCATAGCAGCCAAACCTTGAGCAGTCAGATTATGGGTATAAACCACCACACTTATCTCTTCAGGGTCTTGGGAAAGCCATCTTTGAGTTTTAGTCATGAAGCTTTTGAAAAGATTCATATTCCAAAAAGAACAAAGCAAGGATTAACAAATCCAACTTCCTAAATTCTCTAAGAAAAGGAATATGAGGGATTTAATGGCAAGAAATCTTTCCCCTTGACTCTGAGAAAAGAAAAATGAACACCTTTGTAATACACACAATCAGAATAAAAACATCCAAGTTCAATTATGTCCCCACGCCCACACAGGCCTACTCTTGAGAGGAACCTGCTTTTTCACACTCAGGTGTTCTATTTTAAAACTGTGATATTATCATCATGTTGAAAAACATATTTATTATATGATTCTCAGGCTTTAGAGCTACAGACCCACAGCTGAAACCTATAAAACATACATATTCTTTCATTGCCCAGTAGTGGGTGGTGAGCATGCTAGTCATGGTAGGATGACAAGCTGTTAATAATCAACAGTTGTTTGTGGTGAAAATCAGATTCCACCAAAAGGCTAGATGCAATCCTGAAAGAAAAACGACAGAGTAATCTTGAGTTTTTATGAGGATGACTAAACACTGGAAAATCTCATGTGACAAGATAAAAACACACTTAAATATTAAGAGGCTCCAATAAACCCCTAAATCATACACAAACTTCTATATACCATTTAGAGTAGTAGATTTACACACTATGAGGAACTGAGGGAGTTTGGGATTTGTAAATTTGCGGTAGTATAGAAAGGTGTCTACCTTTGCTTTCAGTTGCAAATGCTAGCTGGACTTAAAAAACAGAGATAAAACATAGAGGGCCCAACATTCTGAGGAGGTTTGGAAAGAACAGTAAACCACATGTTTTATAAGTCAGAATGAAACTTTGGAAAACAATGTTACTCCTGAAAGTTACTGAGATCTGTAAAGCTCAGTTCCTAGAAAGGACACCACCTGTTGTTATACCTTCTGTAAGGTAATTAACTGATGAGAACTTCAGTGACTATGGAGGGGTTGGAATGTTGCAGATCCTGAGCCTAATTACAACTTATCTTGGGCATCTTCAGCTCCCTGAACAATCATTTCTTGTCCATATCTGTGTTTGACCTATCAACCTTGTAATTAGCACATAAATCCTTTTGGACTATATTAACTTAACAAAGTCATAGCTTTCACCAACCTGAACATTAAGAGTCCAAGAATGACTTCAGATGTCAGATGGCCTCTGAGATCTATAACTAAGATTTCCCTACTTTTCTGTGATCTATTCATTTGAAATGTCAAAAAATATATTTTAAATGTGCCTTGATTTATGACCCATCTTTACTTTGTTACTCTTGAAACATCATCAAACTGGAATATGAAGTTTAGTTGGGGTAACCCAAATCTGTGTTACTGGGGCCTTCTGTCACTTATATTTTGCTTTAGAATAAGTTATCCTTTTTCCCTTTAAAGTGTGAGTTGAATTTTTACTTTGAGTGCTATGAGTTACTTCAAACTTAATCCTATAATTCCAAGATTACTTGGTTGTTGATGTTACTGTTTTACTATGCGTGGTCATTTGAATAAAAATGTTCTCCATAGGTTCATATGGAGTGTCATTATGTGTAAGGATTAGGACTTGTGGCCTTGTTGGAGGAGTGTGTGGCTAGTGGTGGGGCTTTGAGGTTTCAGAAGCCCAAGCCAGATCTACTGGCTCACTTTCATTCCCATTGTCTGTGGATCAGGATGTAGAATTCTCAGGTACCTCTCCAGCACCATGTCTGTCTCTGCAGTGCCATGCTCCTTACATGATGACAATGCTGTCTCTTCACAGCAATAGAACATGGACTAAGGCATCATCTCTATGTACTAAGCTGTATTTCTGCCATGCCATAAAACCAAGAATATTGGTTATCACAACTTCTCACAATAAAATAAGAAGTGTAAAAGAGAATTACCTACAGAGCAAATTAATTTACATTTACAATTGTTTTGAATACAAAAGCAACATTTATCTAATCCCAGTTTCTATTTGTACCAATATTACCAGGAATTCTTTAAAATCCTTTATGTATCCAGCAAGGTACTGGGGAAATTAGAGGGCCCCTCTTGGCCATCTTAGTCTTGTTAAGAAATGAAAATTTAAGAATGAACTCAAATGGAAGCTCAGGTAATTGCCTGGAGGAGATGAAGAAAAGAGAAAGAGAAACTGTTTGAACTAAGTATGCCTGATTGTCAACCATATGATAGAGATATTGTTACACGCTGGGGGGGGAGGGGGGGAGATTTAATCATAGAGTATAACCTTAAGGGTTAGGTAAGTCCAGTGTGCTGGAGATAGAAAATGAAAAGGAAGTTACATTTTTTTAATAACTCAGAAAAATGGGCAAAATTGCCATGTTTCCACAGCATTGTATGATATGCTAGGAGTGGGTATTCCTGGAAGGAAATCACATTATCTTATCAAAGGGATGATTATTCCTCCTATCTCTTTAGCAATGCTGATGATGGTATTGACATCCTGATGTCTCTTGACAGGTAATTGGCCCAACTAACAACCTACATCTTCATTAAAGTCAAAAATTTAATTCTCTCGTCAAAAGAAATTCCTTTTCTTTAACAGGCTCTCAATAAGATCGATATATATAGTAAAAGTAATATCATTCATTTTACATATATTATTTTGCTCCAGAACACTGAAGAATCAAATGTATATAATAGACTGCTCACAAAAAGTAGAGACAGATTCCTGTTTGTCTTGATACTCTCAAGGTGGTTGACAAGCATGTTTGATATCACTACACCTAAAAATAACATTATTCATTCACAGTAATATCAAGAAAACAAAAGAAACAATACAAAACAAGAATCACAGTTAAAATGTTATGTTATAAAAAACAAAGCAAAGTTTCAGAAGTGGCCCTTGGGTGCAGTGAGGAGACAGGATGCTAAGTTTATCTTAATTGAGGCCAGTGGTTCACCACTAACAAAGCAGTATTTTCTTCTAGCTCCTAGCTAGTTGAGCTCCTAGGTCAGTAAATCAGGTTATATTATAATGATATAACATTAATTGTATGTAGCAGATGAGTATATTGGTTGATACTCAGAAATCACATCTATATCTCTAGAGAAAAACAGAATTGTAAGAACTACATTGGATATGAATATTTACTGGTACAGTTTCAAGGATAATTAGTTGATATGTAAGTAACAGTGTTTATAGCTTATTAGTTGTCAAATAACTAATTCACTATGAAATTATGGTTGCAATGGGATATAGGCAGTCAATTTAATAGAAATAGAATTCATTTGTAGTATCTACAGTTTTTACATTCAGCTATAATACAGCTGCTGGCTAGCCACACAAACTGTGTGCTTGTAAACCCACAAACAGCAATGCCAGCAATAAAATTCAACCACTTGTCAGTTTTTGATAGCGAAATTCTCACCATAGTACAGCTTTTGTTTACTGTTGACTACAAGTAAATTTAATTCAGCAAGTGTTGGCCTAGCTGACTCTAGTCTAGTGAATTGAAATATACTAATTGCACACAGAAGGAAAAATAGAAAAATATAAGCAATGATATGCATATATATTTAGGTGCCTGTCTTATCAGTGTTCTATTCTGTAAAGAGACACCATAATCATGGAAACACTTAAAAAAGGAAGCATTTAATTGGAGCTTGCTTACAGGTTCAGCAGTTAAGTCCATTTTCTTTGTGGAAAATATGGCATCTCTCAGGCAGCCATAGTAGCTGAGACTTCTATATTAAGATCATCAGGTAGCATGGGTTTGGCATGGGTTTCTGAAATCTCAGAGCATATCTCCAGTGGCATACTTCCTTTAACTAGGCCACACTTCCTAATCCTTTCAAATAGTGCCACTTCCTGGGGACCAAGCATTCATGTCTAAGAGCCTATGGGGGACTTTTTTTTTTGATACGGTTTCTAGGTATAGCTCTGGCTGTCCTAGAACTCATTCTGTAGACCAGGCTGGCCTCAAACTCAGAAATCTACCTTACTCTACCTCCCAAGTGCTGGAATTAAAGACATGAGCCACCACTGCCCAGCTTGACATTCTTCTTATTCAAACCATCAGAAAGCCTAAAGCTAAGCTTATTTAAATGTAAATAAATAGGAAATCATTGTCTATATCAAAGACAATGCATTTTAAGCATTAAATGCTCTGAAAGATCAGTTTTAAAGAAAAAATGGCAACCAAGATGTATAGCCAGAACCTACCATTCATCCTTTATTCTTTCCTTCTCTTTATTTCCACTCCTGGATGATTGTATGTCCTCCTTCCTTTCTTTTACTTCCTTCTTTTCCATATTAGTCTCTTGTTTTTTTTTTTTTAAACACTTACTGCATATTTTGCTTTTTTTTTTTTTTTTTCATGGCTATGAACAAGTATCCAACAAGAATAAGAATGGGAGGATTTCTTCGGGAGCATGACATAGGTCACAATTCATAATGGCAGTAAAGCTAGCAGTATACAGCTCCCAACTGTGGTAGCAGAACATTCTCAAAAACACATACCACCCAACACAGGACAATCAGATTAAAGCAACATGTTCAAACACTTGGACAAATGGAGGACATTCAAATTCATACTATAATATTCTGCCTAGGCTTAATGGGCTTACAGCCATTTCTGGACAAAGAACAAACACACAAAATAAAATTATTCAGCCCACAGCTAAAAGTCATCACTGTTCCAATATTGTTCAAAAGTCCAAATTCTCTTTTGAGGCTTGATGATATCTTAACTGTAGGAGCCTTTTACAAAGATTCTTCTTACACACAATAAAACAGCAAAAACATCCCCACTCTGAAGGAGACATATTAAGGAAATACTGGGACAAATAAAGACATGAAGCTATCAGGAAAAATACTAAATCCTTCATATTCATATCTGGTATCTGAGGGACTATGAACCTGCCACACATTGCCTGCCCTTAATGAATTCTTGCATCCTTGGTGCAAGTCTCCATGCAACCCCACTCCCTGCACTCTTATATATTATCTGGGTAAAATACTACCACCCAAGGAATGACTCTGTGAGGCCAGCTTAAGATGTAGCCTGGCCTACCTGTGGATAAGTCTGAGGAAATACTTTTCTAAGCAGATCTCTTTATTCATGCACTATCTTGTCACATTAAAACTAATTTAAATGAGTTTGTCTTTTCAGACCAGAGGCTTCCCCATAGTAGTACTTTACCCTCCAAGCGTCTCTTTTGTTCTAGTGCTTATAGAGGACACATTATTACTCATTGTGCACATAAAACAACAAAATTTTACCGTAACATCAATTGTCTGCAGCCACAAAAAGTAATGAAATAGGTCCTAATGTTTGAAGCAATACAAGTTTGATACAAATATCTAGAAATTAATGAAAAGCATCAAAATATGACATGCATCAAAAAATAATATTAATTTGAGCTTTTCCTTGGTGACTATTTTCCAAACTCTCCAGCTTGATCAACTGAAAGCAGTACACATAGTATATTTAGGAATATACATTTAAGTTTCTGTCAATGTTGCAATTCATGTGGTTCTTAGCACAAAAAATGTGAAGCATTACCACACTGTTATTCATAAATGAAAACACAGTGATCAAAATGACTAACTTAGATAAAGACAACCACACTTTAAAATTTAGGCAAGGTTGCCACCTCTCCTTCTGGTGTAGGATGACCACAATGCATTGGATCATTAAAATTCCTCTTGCTCTTTGCATCTCCACATGGCTCACTCAGGGGGTCACTGGTAACCTACAGTTCTGCTCCCTAGAGTCTTACATTTGGTGCATTGCCCAGGAAGCCAGCCTCCAGCCAGAACACACTAGAGAGTGGTGAATCTGAGGTCTCGAGCAGGTGTTTTTACCTTCATGTGTACATGTGCATTCAGTATACAGAAGGCTAGAAGAAGGCATTGGATCCCTTGGAAGTAGAATTATAGATACTTGTGAACTGCCAGGAGTTGCCATGGTCATGGTGTCTGTTCACAATAAAAGAAACCCCAAAATAGAAGAATGGAAAGAAGGAAGGAAGGAAAGAAAGAAGAAAGGAAATTATATGACTAAAGCATTCCTTCCTTCAATAGCATTTTAAATATAAAGGTACTGAGGACTGAACATATAAACTTTAACATCATAAATGGGTAAGCTCTCCTATCTACCACCAAGCTTCACGTTTTTCAACCATCGCTCCAGCTCATGTGATGCTCTTTAGGAAAGTATACACATTAAGTATTTGAAAATAGACACCACTGATATTGAATGATAACAAGGTCCAGAAGACTCTCTGGAGGATTTCTAGAATCTTTCTGTTCTCAAGGAATAGATTAGAGACTTCTACTTGCATAAAAAGCAAGAAATGGTGATTAGAAAAAAAAAATACTCCCAAAGGAGGAGGAGGGCTGTATGAAAGAGATGAGATGGAAAACCACTCTGCCATAAAGAACCTGGTCTCTTCTTTCTCATGGCCACCCATCATGGTCTATCTTAATGGGGTTCCTGGTGAAACTTGGATCCTCACACTTACTGGCAAGTACTTTGCCAACTGAGCCATTCTCCCAACTCTGTTTAGTCTTTTCTTATAAATAATCTCTCTGCCATAGACAAAAGAGAATTGAGACATTTTCTCTTCCTCCATCTGGGTAAAACTATGAAGATACTGTTTCCTTTTCAATGGTCAGTCTGAGTCTGTGGTAGCAGTGAGCAATGGACCTCCTTGAGTTCTCTTTACAGTAATGCAGAGTAGCTTCAATGACAAGTGTCCTCATGTGCATCAATACATTTGTTCATTGCTACCACTCTACAGCTCAGCTGGACACTGCTCAACTAAACTCCTCGTATATTCTCCCTCTACAACCCAAGATAAAGGAGTGGATGCTCCCTGGAACATTCTAACTCAAAATTGCAGAGGCCCAGAACAATGGGACAATCTGTGAGACCATCTTCCAATATTTACAAAATGAAAGCAAGACTTGAAGGAGCACCAAGCTTAACCTTTTGGAGTAGAAGCAATACAGCATGACATCAGAGGAGATTCCTCAGCAACTGAATAGGATTGAGTGTGGAATGTTCACCTGTAAATATGCAGATTACATCACTGGAGACCAACCTGTCACCTTCTCTCAGCAGCACATGCCCATCTTCAGGAAGATGATGGTTTGGTAAATCCTGCACAATCACTTACTGTTACAACGTCTACCTGATTACTGTGGTCACCACCCTAGTGAATCTGATCAGTTTCAGGGACCATTTTGAGCCATTCTGAGTTGCATTCCCTCCTGAGGAGTTTCCCTTCAGAGAGCATGAAGGGTGGAATGGTTCAGGGTTTCAATATTGGAGGAAATTTGCAAAACTGGTACCAGTTCACCAAGGATCAGTACATTGCCCTAAGAGAATAAATAAAATCTCACCATTGTCAATAGGATACATCATTACTTCAGTTACAATCCTAGCAATAACACAAGCCCTGAACTCCTCCCTAGAAAACGGAAGAATTTAATTGTAGCTGTAGTTACAGAGGTGAGTGTCTTCAGTGTGTCCTGAGATCTGAACTCCAGCCATGATTAAACAGCCAGCACTTTAACCACTGATACATCTCTGGCCCCTTGAACAGCTCTTTGACCTGCTTTCAAAAGTATAAAGATGCTTTTTCAAAAATGTGAGAAAAAGAGTTGAGACATATTACTTGTTTTTTCCACTGAAAATATTAACAAATTGTGCAAGTATATTTAATACCAATGTTTTACTGTAAGGAAAAATGTATTTTTTTGTAAAAAAAATAAAATTAAATTAAAGAAAAGCTATGTAATCTCCTTTCCTCTATTATTTACTGTGTTTAGGGACCTGTGTGAAGATCTGTTAAAATAACAGGGAACTTTTTTTTTTTTTTTTTTTTGATATTTTGCAAGCTACATTTTGCCTTCATTCAGCTTGACATTTTCAGCCTGTACAAAGGCTCAGAATAAAGGTTTATAAAGTATGAAGTGGCAGAAACTAAGATGAGTACTCAGGCTTAGTCATATCCCTAATAGATCCCTAGTAGAATGATCAGTGATTCATATTCTCTCTCTCTCTCTCTCTCTCTCTCTCTCTCTCTCTCTCTCTCTCTCTCTGTCTCTCTCTCTCTCTTTCTCTCATTGTGTGTTATCCAGCAGGGACAGGACAATGACTTGGACACAGGTTTGGTCCAATAGAAAGTCTTTATTAGGTAGCCAGCAACTACACTGTGTTATCAGGATCCCAGTGGAGCACCAAGCATTCTTAAGGTAAGCTTGTATGTAAAGCACAAACAACAACAACAACAACCAACCAACCAAACAACAACAACAAAAAAAACCCCTATACTCTGAGGTGACATACTTCAGTTAACAAGAACAGTTAGCTAGGAGCAGAACTAAAGAAGCCAAAAAGCAAGGTGAGTTCACTCAGAGACTTTGCCAGAAACTTGATGGATTCAATCTTTGTTTTTGTTTTGACAGGTGGTACTGTCCACATGTTGAGTTTTACAGTCTGAATGGTACTTCTATCACAGCATCATTTAAGCTAATGTCTGAGACAGACTCTCACTCTCTCTCTCTCTCTCTCTCTCTCTCTCTCTCTCTCTAATGTGAATATGTTTTTTGTTTAATCCCAGCTGTGAGATAAGAGACTGCTTGGCAGCAGGTGATTATGATATGTCTTGTGCATTTGCAGGGGTGTGATTTTTGCCAATTAATTCTGGAGACTCTGGAAAGTCCTGAGAGGGCCTGGGAAACATGCTTCTCCCCAGCTGCTCTTCCTGGTTCCAGTTATGGTTTGTCAAGAGTTCCTGAGCAAAGAGAAGTTGTCAGCCTTAAAAACATGCATATAAGCAACATCGCATAAACTGAGCTAGTTATATTTAGGGAAATGTATGTATACCCATATACATATATGAAATTAATAAAAAGAAGAAGATAATGAATTTGAAAGAGAACAGGGAGAAGTATATGGGAAGGTTAGAAGAAGGAATGGGAAAAAAGAAATGTAATCATATTATAATCTCACAAAATATTTAAAGTTAAAAAATATTTTATTACTTTTATTTATTTGTGTGTGTGTGTGTGTGTGTGTGTATGTGTGTGTGTGTGTATGTGTTTGAATGTGACTTTGTACAGGTGCACACAGAGGTCAGAAAAGGACACCAGGTGTCTTAAAATTGATATGGTGTCCCTGTCTGTGCTAAAATATGAAGAGATTTTCTTTGGAAGAGCCATATAAACACACACAGAGAGAGAGAGAGAGAGAGAGAGAGAGAGAGAGAGAGAGAGAGAGAGAGAGAGTCAAGCAAACATTAAAATTTTAACATGGTTTTGAGTACATGGTAGCTCTGGCTGTTCAGCCTGCAAGTCTACATTCAGTCTACAATGACTCATTTGCATATTACTGTTGAGAGTTTGGTAAACAATTATGGTAAAATATTTACTTCATTTTAAATTGAATTAGAAATGTGCACTGAAAAAAATATACTTTGGTGTTTGAGAAAACAGCAGTAGAACTATCATTTACTTTCCCTCCCTTGTCTCCTCTGAGCAGATCATAAAACATTTATATCCAGGAGGAAGAAACATCTTAGCTTCAAAGACTGCAACAAGAATCTAACAATCTGGCTTTACTTAGCGGCCTCCAGTTTATTACCACTGGATCATATCCTCTGTGCCCAATCATACTTCTGCATGGCTTGCCATAAAATACATAGGTTTCTCTATCTCTTTGGGTTGTCAGTTCTCTGTGTCACACAAACCTTTGCATTAAATACATCTGTGCACTCTTGTCTTATTACTCTTTATTTCTATTGTGGCACAACAGCAATTAATCTGGAAATAGGCAAGAAAAAGCATTTTCCATGTAATTGGAACCTCTTCTAAAATCTTTTGTCACATTTTGCAACACAGTTGCAAGGACAATAAAGAAAGAAAGAATCATTACTATAAATTACTGGTCACACTTTACAGAAAAGCACTGTCTGTGGAGCCTTAAACACAATATTTTGCAGGGGGATCAGTGGGGTGTGGATGGGGGTGTGGGTGGGGAGCTCCGAAAGGGAAGCATCTTCAGGCACAAAGAGAATTGAGATTTAAGATAGTTGGACATCTCCTCTGGGAACTGTTGGTCCTCCTGTATTTTTCCCATTTGGCTTATATATAAATGTGAGCAGGGCAATGGGCCAAGGCAGACTAACACTGGACCTGGGAAGCAAAAGCACACTCGGAACACAGATAAAATCAGTGGGATGACCAAAAGTAATTCCAAATGAAGACAACTGGAACATACCAAGAGCAGGAAAAGATGTAAGGGACTATAGAAGGATTTTAATTTAGAAACATAACTGTTCTGGCAAGGAATCACTTCCAAAACCATCTGTGTGATCTGATCTAGCTGGAATACAGAGATACCCTTAGTATACACATATAAACCCCAAACAATGGTATGTTTAAGGGAGGAGCAGACAGGATGACAAATCAGAAAGATTTGACAGTATAAGTCAGAGATAGGATACTCTCAACGCTCACAAGAACAGACGTGAAGGAGGGGCTACTTAAGAGCAGAGGAAGGAGTAGGAGGGCATTTCAGTGAGTGCAGTTCAACTGAATTCAGTTTACTTCAGTTTGGAGCAGTTCAGTTCATGGAGATTTGTGGCAGTTTTTTCCAAGCAGAGCAACTCAGAGATCAAGAGAAGCCAATTTGAATCAAGTCAGCTTGGAGAGGAGTTTGAGCCAGACTGGCTGAGTTGAAACAGCCAGTGGGGATGGAAGAGGGGAGTTCTGGAGTGGAAACCAGGAAAGGGGATAACATTTGAAATGTAAATACATAAAATATCCAAAAAAAAAAAAAAAAAAAAAAAGAAGGAAAGAAAAAACGAGCCAACTTGAGTACTTGAGTTCAGAAAGTGCTAGAAAGGGTGAGCTTATTCAGCAGTAAGCCTCCAAGATCATAATGGCATCTGGTGAATATAAGTTACATTTACAATGAAGAAAAAGTCATGAGTGAATTAATTACTAATAGATTCTCAAACAAGGCATTTCAACATTTTCAAGAGATTCAGTTCCCTGATAAGCTTTCTGTAGTCAGTATATTCCAACACAATGGGTATATTAAAAATCATTCGTAACCTACCACAGACTCTCCATTTGTTTATTTGAGATTCTATTAATAAGAAATATTAAGCGATTACAGAAAGCTGCACCTAGTGGGGCCAAACACAAAGCATACATATTCTCTCTCCTTCCCTCTCTCTCCCTCTTTCTCTCTCTCTCTCTCTCTCTCTCTCTCTCTCTCTCTCTCTCTCTCTCTGTGTGTGTGTGTATGTGTGTGTGTGTGTGTGTGTGAATCTCACCAACCACCTCAGTTCACACTTAATGTTATGTGCCAATACATGGTATTACCAATACATGGTATTACAGCTTTCTCTGTCAGTTCAGTTCAGTTAACTATTTACCTGCCAATGTAAAAGTAATTCAAATTCAATCTCTACAACTCCTGTTTTACAAGAAAATTTGTGTTTTAATTATTAATGTAAATAATTATTTGTAATAGTTATATATACTTTAAGTTAACCCATGTGCCACTATTTTGGTTAGAATTCAATGTTTTATGTGTTACTTATTAATACAATTTCAAAAGATCATTCTGTTAATATTTTTCTAAACATTCTGGTGTTTTATTGCATTATTTTGCCTAGTGAGAGGATTTTAGATATTCCTCCAATCTCTCTATCATATATATATATATATATATATATATATATATGATATATATCATATATATATATCATATATCATGATATATTATATATATATATATATATATATATATATATATATATATATATATACACACACACACACACACACACACACATATCTTAGATAGGTATATGCAGTGTGTGATGTGTGATGGTTTGAATATGTTTGGCCCAGGGAGTGGCATTACTTGTAGGTGTGGCATTGTTGGAGTAAGAGTATCACTGCAGGCATGAGATTTAAGACTCTCATCCTAGCTGTCTGGAAGCCAGTCTTCTCCTATATGCCTTATGAAGATAAGAACTCTCGGCTTTTTCAACCCCACTATCTGCCAAGATGCCGCCATGCTCCCACTTTGACAAAAATGGACTTAACCTCTGAACCTGTAAGCCAGCCCCAGTTAAATGTTGTCCTTTTAAAGAGTTGCCTTGGTCATGGTGTCTTCTCACAGCTGTAAAACCCTAAATAAGAAACAATGGGTATATTACAAATTATTCATAGCATAACACAGATTCCCCTGTTAATTTTTTAAAATACGCTTGCTCCAGGCTAGGCTCTGTCAACCCACCATCTTCTCAGCTTCCACGACTAGCTAATGCTTTTCCCATAAATGCTGGGAGCATCTGTGATCACTCCACACTGACCATCCAGCCCTGCAGTTGGCTCCCCTGACCGCCAATGACTACCCCCACCTCCTGTGGTTGTGCCCTTTCTCCTGTCCACCTGAGTCACTGAGGATGGAAAACACCAGACAGCCTTATTTAAAACCAGCCAGATAACATAACCACTGAGCATGAAATCTATTGTCCTAAACTCACCAGCTATCTATATAAGAATTCTTCCAGTGGCAGCTCTGCACCAGTTCTAATAGCCCCCAGGCTTACATGGTATCCAAGCTTCTATCTCTAAAGCCTGGCCGAAAAGCCCCTTTCTCTGACTCAACTCCTTCTCTTCCTCCTGGGACCTGGAAATCCTTTCTTATCTTTTGCCCAGTGATTGGTTTCTGCTGTCTTTATTGACCCAAATCAAGAAACGAGTAGGAAACTAGATTTTAGTTATCAGCTCCTCCCCCTAGACTCCCCATTTGTTTATTTGTGATTCAATTGATGAGAAACATTAGCTGATTTACAAGAAGCTGCATCTGTCTAGTAGAGGCAGGCAATTAAACACTACTATCAGTACCTCTATCTGTATCTCCTCCATCTCTGTTTGTATCTTTGTCTCTATCTTTATTCTTATCTATATCCATCCATATATATATATGTATGTATATATATATATATATATACATACATATATATATGCATAATAGTGCATCTATTGTAATGAAAATAAATGTAAAACACTGAATGAAAATTGATTCATTCATAAGACATATGGAAGATTACTATGCAAAAAATATGTTAACTTAGGCAATAATTTTATTCAGCCAGTATTTATAAGCTAATATTTTCATATCAAAAGCATAAAATTTTAGATCATAGATCAAAAACATTGACCTTATAAGTTCCAGTTTCATGTTAAGTAGAATATTTGAAAATGAATAAAATTCAAATGTGTAATGAATAACATAATATCAGCTTATTATAGTAACATACTAATATTTTAGTACTATATATTAGATTTCAGTTATGCAAATAAGAAAAAAGAAAAAATGTATGATATAGTTGTATGATATAATATAATTTTTTTTAATAATATTCAATGCCAATTCTTTATTTTAAGATAAAATTTGGTGCTGGACAAATGGCTCAGTGGGTAAGAAAGCCTGCTACTTTTTTAATGGCTTTGAGGTTAGTTCCCAACAGAGAGAGAGAGAGAGAGAGAGAGAGAGAGAGAGAGAAGGAGAGAGAGTTATTAAGGAGAAGATCTGGGGATTTTTTTTAAATGGTAATAAAATATATGGATGGATTGCAATGTCTTACTTTAATAATTGTATACATTGAGAATTTTAAGTCAGCGTAACTATTTCTGTACCCCCGATATTTTAATTTTGTTTTTACTTATTTGCTTTACATTCTGCTCACTGGACCTCCCTGTCACACCCACACACAATCCTTCCCATATTGCCCCCTTCTCTCTCTTTTCTGAGTGGGTTGGGACCCCCACATGCCCCTCACCCTGGCACTTCAACTGTCTTCGAGGCTAGGGGCTTTTTCTTCCACTGAGGCCAAACAAAGCAGCCCTGCTAGAAGAACATATCCCACTTACAGGCAACTGCTTTTGGGATAGCCCCTGTTACCCACATGAAGCCCAAGATACACATCTGCTACATATGTGCAGAGAGGTCTAGGTCTGGCCCATGTCTATTCTTTGGTTGGTGGTACAGAACCTGAGAGCCTCAAGGGTTCAGATTAATTGACTCTATTAGTGTTCCTGAGAAGTTCCTATCCCCTTCCAGGCCCACAATCCTTACTTCCTATTCTTCCATAAGAGTCACCAGGCTTCATCCACTGTTTGGCTGTAGGTGTCTGAATCTGTCTGAGTCAGCTGCTGGGTGGAGCTGCTCATAAGAAAACATGCTTTTCTCTCCAAGCATAACAGAGTATCATTAATTGTGTTAGGGATTGGTGCTTGCCCATGGTGTGGGTCTCAAGTTGGGTCAGTTATTGGTTGGCCATTCCCTCAGTCTCTGCTCCTTTCCTGTCCCTATATTTCTTGTAGATAGGATAAATTTTGGGTTGCAACTTTTGTGTATCTATTGCTCCACTGAGGTTTCTGCCTGGTTATAGAAGTTGGTCTCTTCAGAGTCTATATCTCCATTGTAGTGAGTCACAGCTAATGTCACCCCCATTAATTTTGGGGCAATTTTCTTATCCCATGTTTATGTCTGGTTCTGAAGATGCCCTGCAACCGTCACATGTCAGTTAAAAATTGTCATTCATTTTCATGGCCATCTACCTATCTCTCTTGTGCTTCCTTCCCCACACTTGATCCTGAACCTCCAATTACCCTTTGCATGCCCCCTCCCTTTCAGTTCCCTCTCTTTATCTGTCTTTATGATTATTTTATTCCCCCTTGTAAGTGAGATTCAAGCTTCCTCGCTTGGGCCTTCCTTCTTGTTTAGCTTCTTTGTGTCTGTGGCAAGGTACCTGCATTTTATGGCTAATATACACTTTTATGTGAGTATATACCATGCACATTAAGGAGGGGAATCTTAAAATAAGTAAATAATTATTAAAATCAAGTTAGCAAGGCCAGTGAGACACTGTTGCTGAGCTTGATAGCCTGTGTTAGGTCCCTGGGATCCACATGGTAGAAGTGAACTGACTGTCACAAGTTTTCCATTGACCTCCAGTAATGTTCCTTGGCATGTGTATACACATATATACCACACAAAATAAGTGATTTAAAATGTCATACAATTTAAAGACAATAGTTGATCCAAATCAATCTTATACTCACTAACAAAAGACGAGAAATTCTCTGTTAACTGCAGGAATATAATGCTTTACAAGATCATAAAAATTTATTCTAGAAGTCTTAAAATATATAAGAAATAAAACAAAATTGGCAGAAGACATTTGATACGTTTCACAAACTCTTCAAAAGGAAACTTAGAAAAGAACTATCAAATTTAGCTTCACACATCAACTTCATATAATCCTCAAACCACCTTGGAGGAGAAAAATTTGACTAAATCAAATTAACCTGTGTCCTTGCTTGGGATGAATTTTCTTAATTGCTAATGTCGATGTAGGAAGCCCTAGTCCAATGTGGGTCATGCTGTTCCTAGGTGAACAGGACTGGGTTGTAAAAGGAAGTTTTATTCACCTGATGTAATTGTCATCTTCAAGGCTTACTGCTGAATAGGCTCAGACTTTCTAGCTCTTTCTCAATTCTGGCTGGCTGGTTCAACATAGCTCTCTTGGCCTGAAACTCTACTCCAAGCTGACTGATTTAAATTGGCTTCCCTCAGCTTCTTGTTGAACTGCTCTACTTGGAAAAACTCCCTCTGAATTTATGAACTAAATGGTGCTGACTCCATGAACTGAATAGAAATGAACAGAACTGCATGAACTCAACTGAATTCAACTGCATTAAACCAAACTATACTGAACTGATCTCAACTCAACTACATTGCCTGAATTCAACTGACTCCCTATGCTGCTCTTAAATAGCTTCCCTCTCCTGTGCTGCTCTCATGATAGTTGGACGAATTCTTTCTCTGACTCATCACTTTGTCTGACCCTCAAGTAGATGTCACTTTCAAATACAGCTGCTTCCTTTGACAAATTAATTTTACTTTAAAGGTGTGCACTAAGGGTGTGTCTGTATTCCAGCCAGTGAGATTAAAAGAGTGAGGCATGTCTGCATTATAGCTTGATCACACAGACATAGGTATTTAGATGTGATCCCTTGCCAGAGCACCCATGGAATGATACCTGAGCAACCACAGGGAGTGAAAGGCAGCAAGCAGCATCCACCCATGGTTTCTGCTTCAGTTTCTGTCCTATCGGAGTTCTTACCCTAAGTTCCCTCAACTATGGACTATAACTAAAGTTCTAAAACATTCTGTGTTAAGAAAAGGAAACAACAGATACTCTGAGAAAACATTCTAAGTTCACAATAGAAAACAATTGTCCAGAAGTTGAATAGTTAGAATGAAATAAATACAAAAAAGTAAAAATAAAATCCAAAATGTCACCACTAAGCAAACAGAAACAAAGCTGAAATGAAATAATTTAATTTTCTAAATTAGTAAATAGTTTAAAATACTTAATGTTGAAAAGTAGAGCTACTACAGTAACATAACCTCTCAGGTACTATTCCTCATGTGGTGTCTGAATTCACTGGGCATGCACCATGAAAATACAGCATACATGAGTTAATAGTCATTTCTTTTTCTCAGTTTTAGGAGTTTGGAGTCAAGGTGAAGCTGTCAGTAAGGTTAGTTTGCACTCCTACTTTCCTCACATACCTATTTATCCCCAATTCTTTGCACACTCTTTTCCCAGGTATCCCATCTTCTCTTTTTATAAGAACACTAATTTTGATAGTACTCATACTAAAGCCCTGATTTTACTATAACTGCTTCCTTGGAGATCCCATTTCCAAATACTGTTACATTCTAAAGCCTTAGGAGTTAGGGCTTTAACATATATCTTTTGCAGAAAAAAAATTTACAAAGTAAAAGCTGCAAAATTAAAAACAGCAACAAATAAGGAAGACAATTCTCTATTAAAATACAGAGAAAGGCCAAGACTCTGAGCTGAAGGCCACCAATTCTGAAGCAGAAGATAATTGGGAGCTAAAGACAGCTATTGGACATCTGAATACACTAGCTGACTTTATCTAAAGCAAGAGCTATCTTTCTCCTCTTTTCAAGGTAAGAGACAATTTGGCAATTAAAAGAAAGTTCTCATTGAACAGATGTCAATTTGAAAGTGAGACATCATCAACGGTGGAAATATTTCCACCATGAAGCTAAACATTGCTTTATTCCCCATAACTCCACCCACCAGAAACCATTGTTTTAGGCATTGATCTATATAATCGTGTTTAAGCAGAATATATAGAAGCAAAGCAGTGGAGACCAATTAGTGCTATTTAGAAAGTAATACATTTGTCTTACAGATGCTATGATGACTGAGGAGATAACCAGGGCAACTAGGACTCGAAGACATGAATTCAAAAGACAAGTGTATGAAGTAGGGTTCTCTCAAACAAACAACAACAGAGACAAAAACAGGATTACTTTCAAGTTATAGCCTAGTAAAGAGGAATAAGAAGCAGAGGAGAGAGGATGACCAGAAAAATAATTCAAAGGAGAGTCAGGATTAGGAAAAATGCATTTGGAACAAACCAGCAAATAAGCAGTTGTACAATTCTCTAAATCAAGAAAAAGGGAGTGTAGTTTCCTCAGAAATTTATCTGCCCACATTGATGGTCTCAAGATTCTTATTATACATTCGTAGAATCCAGCAAGATGCAGTATACATAAGAAGACACAATACATAATTATCAAACAGAAAATAAACAAGACCAATTTTTCAAATCCCTTTTTACAATGTGTAATAAAATTTGTTGACAAAGATCTGTGTCAAGAATCAAGGTGTATAAATCTTTCTTGACAATTAAACAGTAATTGTTATTTAATGTAAACTGGGTTATTCATTTCTCCCTCTTAAAACCTTTGAGACTTGGTATGTTGCTATTCTAATGCCAAATACTGGCCCTGGTTGCCTCAAGGATGAGGAGAATCTCACATACACAAAATGATGCTATGTAACTTTGCTTCTTAATTTAAAACTTTTGGTTGAATAAAGTTGCCTATAACCTGTAGCTGGGCAGAAGAGAGGTAGGCAAGGCTTCAGTTCCCAAGCTTGGGGTCTGAGGATAAAACCAGGAGGAGAAGGAGGAGGAGGAGGAGGAAGAAGAGGAGGAGGAAAAGGAGGAAGAAGAGGAAGAGGGAGGAGGAGGAAGATGAGGAAGAGGAGGAGGAAGAGGAGGAGAGGGAGAGGGAGAGAAGGAAGAGGAGGAGGAGGAGGAGGAAGAGGAGGAGAGGGAGAGACAGAAAGTGGGGGTAAAGAGATGCCATGGTCAGGTGAATTGTGAGAACATGGCCATGAGTGCTGGCCAGTTGGAAGAAACGTGTTTCAGAGGAACATGGGAAGATTTATCATGGAGTTATTGACAGGGAAGTAGACAAAATAGCTTACAGGGTTTATATCTGCCCAGTTTTAGTGCTTTTTGGGCTAATTATAAATATAAAAGTTTTGCATGTCATTGATTTAGAAACTAAATGACAAAAGATGGGGTAGAAACCCCCATTTAATTTTTGCTACATTTATTTTTTCCACTGTCTATGAGATATACTTCAAAATTGTTAGCATAGTTTACTAGGCAACTTATAATATGGTTCTAATAGCTTTTTATATTTTGCTTAGAGTTCTCTCTCTCTCTCTCTCTCTCTCTCTCTCTCTCTCTCTCTCTCTCTCTTAACATCCTACATATTTTTAACATAATACACCATACTAGATCAGCTGGCTTTATATGTGTTCAAGAGGCAGAGGAAAAATTCCGTTCTATTAATGATATTGAATTGTAAACTATAAATCTATATACTACAAACACTGATAGGGCTGGGTATGTTAGAAATACCTTTAATCTGAGCACTCTGAAGGCAGAGACAAATGGTGTGTATGTGTGTGTGTGTGTGTGTGTGTGTGTGTGTGTGTGTGTGTGTGTGTGTGTGTTTGTTCATGGTCAGCCTGACTCACCTAGTTAATTCCAAAAAGAGCTATATAATGAGACCCTGATTCAAACAAAACAAAACAAACAAATAAATGAAAAAAACCTGAACAAACCAACCAAAGGAAAGAAACGTCAATACTTACATATGTGATAATGTTGATCTTATACCACACTGACCTTATGTTCTGTACTAGCTAATGAACAAGAAACATGTAATGAATCTTTAGGTGACTATAGGGAGATCTTAGTTCCATCAAAAGAAAAAAAATCACTTGAATCTATTTTTCTATAACAAAACAAAACAAAAACAGAAAAAGGATCAGTTCAGCCTAATGAAAACTTCACAACTAAAAATCAATACTAATTATGATTTAATTCTCAGAGAGAAAAAATTGTGTGTGCATAAACATATAGGTAGAAGTACATTCATAACAGAAATTATCAAAAGCAGCATACACAAATAAAATTTCAGTTAAATACAAACTATTAAACATTGCTTTTGTCATTTCTTGAAAGAAGAGATTTAGTCGATTTGTTCCCTTCCATTTTTCCTTCCAATCACATGCTGCTTCAGTCATACCACTTTGACAAGCTATATTCATTATTGATTAAATAAAAGAAATCATGGTGTACTGACGCACTTCAGTCTGAGCCAGTATTTTTATTTAGAGAATGACCCCACACTTTATTCTGTGTAGACATTCCTAGCAGGCAGTTCCTTATATAGTTTTTTTTCATAGTATATTGTCTATTGCCAAACATCTGTTTTAAGACAATCTTTATTGTTCTTACTCCATCTGATTGCTTTATTTTGGTAGCAGAAGAAAAAAAGTAATTTTAAATGACATCTATTGGAATTGGTCCCAAACTAATTAGTATTTTTCTCCCTGTCCGTAAAAGATGTAAAACCAGATGTTTTTGTTACTCTGCCCTGATATGGCATATCTTTTTATTATGGAGTCAATTTGTTTAATCCATTTCATTTTCTTTTGCATTTAACTGATGTTGTTATCACTTGCAATCTTACAGAAGTGGTCTTAAAACATTTCCTCTTGGAACTTTTATGTTTTAACCACTATTAGCTTTCAGATCAGATATTCTATGGTGTGCAAAAACATGGAGAGATTATTCCCACTTAATTGATCAAGCATCTGCCGAGGAAGGACTTAAGGCTAGGTAGTGGAATCCAGGCACAAACACCAGCTCTGGGAAAAAAAAATAACCTTGTAACAACAGAAAATTTCTTAAAGTGTTTCCTCATTATACAATGAAGGAGAAAGACTAGGTGACGTTTCAGTTCTCTAGACCCAAGGTGAGTATGACAGCTGTTGCCCATTTAGAGTGGGCGGTCATTAGAGGAAAATGTCCCCAAAATTAAAGGAGTTGAAGATGCATTTAGAAAGAGTGGAGGAAAAGTTGTCAAAAATACTAAGTAATATGTACCTCACTGGATTTCGATCTTAAACTACTAGAAAGGTTTACTGACATATTGATTCTCTTGGACCTTGGGATTTTCAGTTTTTAGGTACAGATACCAAGAAAAGTTTTCAGAGAGGATTAAATATAGCTGTATGTATGAAGCATAACACAACTGCCTGACATTCAGCAAATACTATTTATCATTATTATAGTGACTAAGAAACCAACAGATGGAGAAGGTGGCTACAGCATTCCTTTCTAGGTTATCTTCTCTCTATGGGGCACTTGATGAGCTGAAGGACAAACAAAATATATCAAGGAGTCCTAGTAAAGAATGGCCAAACAGCCACATAAGAATGCAAGCAACAGTTAGGTCCAAGGGCTCATCATCCCCCAACAGAGGCTGAAAGCATCCTGGTGGTCCTGTGACCAAAGACTGCACCGGACATGCTGACTAAGCAGATGCTTAGACTACCCTGCTAGGAGTTTTTGTTGAAGACAGTGCCGTTAAAAATCATAACATGAATTTAACTTCAGTGTAAGAAATTGTACAAGTGTAAGCATGTAAGTTAATTACCTTTAATGCCGAAGACACAATTAACTTACATAGTAACATCTGGTAGGCCTATTTGCTTTTTCAAATTAGGATAATTAGAACTGACAGAATGCCTTTATTCTAATTTCCCATTCTTATCGCCCTTAGATTATTTGCAAGTTTGCTTTTTTGTTTTAGCAGGATTTTTTTCCCCTTTTCACTAATATCACAAATTTGTTTCATTTTAAATGACTGCAGCTGTAATCATCGTTGTAACACTGTTAATAAAAGTGATTTATATTACCTTGAAACTACATTATCAGTATCATATAATATTCATGAAACAGGATGAAAAATGAGTTTCTTGAAGAGTTTTTGATTAATTCAATCTACTATTCCTAGCACTTAAATCAGGACCCACAATACAATAGACAAGTTATTGACTTGAAAGAGTGAGTCAATCACTGTACGCAATTTAAAAACATACCTACTTTGACCTTATTTAAGGTATTTACTAATGTGAAAGTTAACTCAATTGCTAGCTTGATGAAATTTTGAATTCACAATTGAGATAAATGAGATATGGTTATGATTCTGCAGAAGCTTCTAGATTGGCTGGGTTAATTGAGGTCCAATGTCACACCATAAATGTGGGTCATGAGAACCATTGAGGCCAGGAAATGTGTGGGAATGTGCAAGACCCTGCAGGGAGAAGACCCCAAGAGACCACTGGATAAACCTGTGAAGGAGAAATCTAAATTACAGAATGAGACCCCATATGCTGGATGTGCCAGAACCAAGGGACATGCCCAGCAAAGAGCTGAAACATAGAAACGAGACAATTTAAAAGAAAGACTGAATGTGCTGTAGGAAGCAGAGTTGGGAGGGACAGTGATGCCCAAGGGATTCCAAATATTACGTGGAGCTTGGGGCGTCCTGCAGAGGAGAGAGAGAGAGAGGAAGGATCAGAGAAACCAAAGGGGTCAAGAACATGACAAGAGCATGGCTCACTGAATCAACTGAGGAGGACTAAAATGGGCTCACAGAAGAGATCAGGCTTGTATGGATCTGACTGAGGTTCTCTGTGTATATGTTATGGTATGTAGCTTAGTGTTCTTGTGAAACTCATAACAGTGGGAGCAGGGGCTGTCTCTGACTCTTTTGCTTGCCTTTAGGATCCTTTTCCTTCTACTGGATTGTCTTGGCCTGTTCTTTTCTAAGAGGAGGTTGTTGTTTGGGTCTGGGAGAAAGGGGTAGTATGAAGAGAGACTGGGTGGAAGGGATGGAGGGCAAACTGCAGTACCTACATAATATATAAGAGAATAAGTAAAAAGAAAAAGATTAAAATAAGATCTTTAAATTTGTATTTTATATATATTAGAATTCATCATTGTATAATTCATTGATATTTTTGGCCAAACCTTTTGAGTCAATATAACAGAAAGGATATTAGTGTTAGGATTCTTGAACATTCACTGCAATCTTGAGAAATTTACTTTAGCACTCCCTGACTGCATCTCTCCATCTACCCAGTGCCCATAATGTTATAATTATTTTGTTTAGTTCACTGAGTTCTTCCAAAGATCAAATTATTTCCTAATGGAAAGCTAGATGAGATGCTTAAGTTAAAATTACTCTAATATGCTTCCAGAGTTTATTTTCTTTATTTAGAACCAAGACACTAGAGTATGCCTCATCAAAATATGACTGTCAGAGAAAAGAAAGTGTTACTCTCAAATAATCCTGAAATGGTATAGTAATCATTGTGGGATGACTATTTTATGAAATAGTAGAGACAGAGAAAGCTTTAAAAGTGAAGATGTTACATTTATAAGAGAAGTTTGCTTTAAATAGGAAATCTGCAATTTACGATGATTCAACTCATAACTTTGTTTTGGTATTGTTAAAGATTGTCCCTTTGGACTTTTATCTTTTTCTGGGATAACTGTGTAGTATGATATTTTTTGTCTGATTCTCAGCAGACAGGGTTACAGCTGCCTATCAGCTAGACACTCATAAGAGGAATAATTTATTTGGTACTGTGTTGCTTGCCTACAATGTTCAGAGACTAGCTCTATTATATTCCTTTCTTACGATATTGTCAACTTGAGATGCTTATCAGGACTTAGCTTCACATAAGTCAAAGGTCATCAGTATGTTAAACTTTTACCTGCTTTATTTTAGCCTGTGTTTTTTTGTCATGGTACCCATGGAGAATTAAAATAGAGGAAAAGTACTGGCATACTTTTAAATTGAATTAAATAACTAAAAAATTATACTGATATTAAAAATGTTTCTCTAATGTATTAAAAATATTAGAAAATATGGTTTAATATCTGAGTAAAATAAAATAAAAATAAAAAATCTGTTTAAAATTTTATTTTCAGCACTGGGGAAATAGCTGTTAATAAAGTGTTTGCCCTGTGAGTATGCATTCAATCCTGAAAACCCATACAAAGATACTAGGTGTGGTTGTGTGTGCTTATAATCCCAGACTGAGAAAATGGAAGCAAGTTGATCCCTGTAGTTTGTTGGTCATTCTTACATTATTGGAAAACTCCTAGCTAATGACAAATCCTGTCTCATAGGCCATGGATGGCCTTTCTGGCGATGAGAACATGGATTATTCTCCCTTGATACACACACTAACACACTCACTCACAAACACACACACACCACACACACACACACACACACACACACACACACACACACACTTTGAAAATGTATTTTCAAGTATTGTGATTAATTTCAGTTGTCAACTTGTTAAGATCTAGGATCGCCTGAAACAGGCTTTAGGGTATGCCTATGGAGGGTTGTTTTGATTAGGTTAATTGAAGTAGGAAGACCCACCCACTGTGGGCAGCACCATTTTTCAATATGAGAACATAGATAGCAAAGGATAAATAGAAGGTTGGCAGACTATTCATCATTCTCTGCCTCCTGGCTATGGATACATTATGGTCTCCTGTCTGAAGCTCCTGTTGACAAGATTCCTCTGTCATGATAGACTCTGCCCTTGAGCTGTGGGCCAAAATAGACTTTTACTCTTTTAAGTTGCTTTATCACAACAGGATTACACAATCAGGTTTATCACAACAAGATTCAAGTAACTAAGTCATTAATGTTCTTTGAATCAGTAAATACATTCATTTTTTTTTAAAGTTGATAAGTGCAGTGGTTGCAATAAAATGGCTCCAAAGGCCATATGGATTGGTTCTGTCTTAGTAAGGTTTTCATTGCTGTGAAAAGACACCATGACCAAGACAACTCTTAAAAACAAAACGACAAAAAACCAACATTTAATTTGGGGCTGGCTTACAGTTTCAGAGGACCAGTCCATTATCATCATGGCAGGAAATATGGCAGCATCTAGTCAGACATGGTGCTGAAAGAAAGCTGAGAGTCAGACATCTTGATCCAAAGGCATCCAAAAGGACACTCTTCTGCAGGCAGCTAGGAGGAAGCTCTCTCTTCTATACTAGGTAGAGCTTAAGTACCAGGAGCCTTCAAAACCCACCCCAACAGTGACAGATTTCCTCCAACAAGGCCATACCTATTCGAACCAAGACACTTCCTTATAGTGCTCCTCCCTGTGAGCCAATCAGTCAGACACATTTGTCCATGGAGCCCAAATTTATTCAAATCAGTAAACACTGTTAGAAGGTGTGGCCTTGTTGGAGTATGGATAGCCTTGTTTGAAGAACTATGCCACTGTTGGGGTAGGCTTTGAAGTCTCCTATGCTCAAACTTTGCTGAGTGTGGCTCTGAGTCTTCTTCCTGTTGCCTGCAGATAAATATGTAGAACTCTGAGCACCATCTCCAGCACAATGTGTATCTGGATAATGCCAAGCTTCCCATCATGATGATAATGGATTAATCCTTTGAACTGTAAACCAGCCCCAATTAAATATTTTCCTTTATAATTGCTATGGTCCTGGTTTTTCTTGAAAGTAACAAAACCCAAACTAAGAAAATAAGGCAATATTTTCTTTCACATATAGCCTAAATTGTCCATTTCAGATAAGCACCATTCTATAAGATCTGTCATCATTCCCATCTGTGTCTAGAATAGTGCCTACATTTTTATTGGAATTATTGTGAGCATGTCAGAAATAGCTGCATATTTGTACTGTTTTTAAAAGCACTAACATAGCAAATGTTAAAAAAAAAAGAGAATAGTTATCAATCTAAATGCACTTAAAATAGACTCATTGCATACAGTATTAAATTAAAAAGTCATTGGCAACCCCACTGTTTAGAATTCACTTACAGATCTTTATTTCTCTTACATTTTCTTAAGCATTTGTTTTTCACATTTGTTCTTAGTTTTGCTAATGTTGATGATTTCATAGAGGATTTTAAAATTTATCATGTATATTGTCTCTTCTGTCCCCTTCCCCCAATTAATTAAAATTAGTAGTAGAATCAAACATGACTGGTTTTAAAAACAATCAATGAAATGGATCCTAATGATAGTCTGCTCTACTTATGGACCACTGCCTAGTCCAGTTCTCTTCAGAGAGGGTTCGGTTCCTCTGGCAGCAGATGAGAGTTGGTGCAGAGACCCATAGACAGACATTGTGAAGAGAGAAATTTTAAATTGGAGGTCTCTCTCCATTAAATCCTTCCCCTAGGAGATTGGGTAACATCTCTGCCCCCCAAAAAACAAAGTGGAGGAAAGATTGTAGGAGCCAGAGGAGACGAAGGACACCAGGAGAACATAGTCCACCAAATCAACTAAGCAGGGTACATGTGGACTCATAAAGACTAAAATTGCAATCACAAGGCCTGCATGTGTCCGCACCAGGTTCTTTGTGTATATGTTATGGCTATTAGCTTGGTGTTTTGTAGAACCCCAATAACTGGAGTAGGGGTATCTCTGACTCTTTTGCCTGTTCTTGATACTCTTCTCTTTCTCTTGGGTTGCCTTGATCTGAGGGCTTTTGACTTATTTTACTGCATCTGGTTTCATCCTGTTTGGCTGTCATGTCTTAGAGGCCTGTTCTTTTTGAAAAGGAAATAGAGGTGGAGTGGATCTGTGAGAGAGGGCAGGTAGAAGACCTAGAAAGAGTGGAGGGAGCAGAAACTGTGTTTGGAATGTATTATATTTTCAATTTTTTTTTAAAAAAATTAGAACAATAACGGAAAAGCTTCTAAACCAAGACAACAATTTCCATGCCATCTTATGTCTGGACACATTTATTACACAATCTAAGAGTATAGAATTTACCAAAATATACACAACAACATAATGGTCACACATCTGAAGCTAGAATTAATTCTGCCTCAGCTCACCTAGAACTACAAATATGACAAACATTCTAATTCTAAAACACAAATGAGGCAATTAGTAAAGGGTGAGAGTATGCTGAAAAGGGTTTTTAGGAAATAGGAAAGTGAAAGGAAAAATTTAAATAATTAAACCCATGACATTGCATCCCATTTGAGGACCCTTGAGGACAACCTAGTTTACCTGCTAGGTGGTTTAAATAGTTTCTTGCTATTAATTCATAGTTTTGGCTATCCTTGGTACATTGCCTGATGTCAAGGAAAACTTTCACTGAAAAATTTGTGTGAGTTCATTCACATTGGCCTTTGATATGAGCAAGGAACAAAATGTATTTTTATCTACATGATATTGAGACTTTTAAAAAAAAACTGTATAATTTACAGGCATGTTGAGTTATTTAGAAAGCAACTACTATTTAGTTCTGTGCAGTCTTTAGAAAGCCCCTAAAATTTTATGCTTAAATTTTTTTTTATTAAGAATAATAAAATAGAGCCTGACTTACGCTTGCTGTAAGGTTTACATTAATTAAAACAAGAATTGTTGATTTTTAAAATGCTCTCATAAATTAGTTATTAATAGCACAAATAATACAAAGTGCATTAAAGTTTAACTCTTTCCTACCACATTGGAAACCTTGTTGCTCTGAGAAAAATCAGTTTGCTATGCATTTTTTAAGATTGCTGTGCATATTCACACAAAAACATATAAATATCCATACATACTTCCTCCATTTCTTATCATCAGGAAACAATTGCACACATGAATACAGGAGCAGTGACACACACTCAGCACTCAGCACAATGAGGACTAATATATGGGAATGATTTGACTTCAAGAATCCAAGACCTGCTACAGGTTGAAGTATATTTATAACACAGAGAAATAAGAAACAATAATTTAGGAGGTATCTGATTTGTTTAAGCAATTATAACAAAATCACAGACTATGTAAATTAAAATAAAGAAATTTATATGTCAAAAAAAGGAGCAAAAGCCTTTCTTGGGTAGTCTAATAAAAATTTGCACTTAAAAAGTCCATATTCAGGCAAACAATGGAGAACTGGATTCAATATCATATGGAATGAAGTGTAACAAAAGTTAAAGGGGAGCCTACAATATTTTTGGGAGTTTTATATATAATGCTCATGTTAAAAATCTAAGAAAATAGATGTTGAATAAGATGTGAAACACAGGATAAGACATTAACTAAGGTAGTAGGCTAGAGAAGAGATTGAACTCTTATTAAAGTAGGTTGCAAAAATTTATGCCTACAGAGAAGCTACATTTTTTTCTCAAGGGTCTTCTGCCAATTGGTTAGGGTAGTTTCCCTTGCTTGAAATTATCATTTTTTACAGACAGTAATCACATTTTACAGTAATAGATAAGTATTTGAAAAAATATAAATATTCCTCTGTTGGATGCCTTCTTTTCCCCATCTTACTTCCCTATAAATATTTTCTTGAAACTTTTTCTTAAATAAAAAACTCTAAATTTGAAAAAAAAAAAAGACATTAACTAAGGAAAGTAATGTGGGAGATAATTCACCCCAATCTATCATCCATTCGAGAGAAAAAGTTTAAAAGATATAAAGAAAGTTAAATTTCTACTGAATGTATCATCCAAGCTGTCTGGATTGATGTGATTCTATATTTTATCACAAAAATTTGAATAAATTTTTATTCAAAGAAAACTTTGAATAAACTAATTTGAATAAACTTTGAAAACAAAGAAAACTATTCTTTTTTAAAGTTTGTTTTTGTTATCTTATTTTTATTTTTCAACATGTATCGGGTGTTTTGCCTACCTGCATGTCTGCACCATGTTCTGTGCCAGTACCTGTAGAGGCCAGAGGAGAGTATTGGATTCTCTGGACCAGAATTACAGACAGTCATGAGCAGCCATGTGGGTGCTGGGAATCAGACTTGGATCCTCTGGAATAGTAGCCTTCCTTTGCCCTTATCTGTTGATATACTTATCTTTCTTCAACCCCAAACCTTTATTCTTAAGTCTAGTGATGGTAATATAATGCTGACAATCTTTGTAATAGGACTAAGTAAATCAGGGGATCAGAAAGCAATTTCTGCTTGAAGCAATTAGATCACTGGTTGTCAACCTTTCTTATGCTGTGACCCTTTAATACAGTTCATCATGTTTTGGTAATCCCCAGCCATAAAATTATGCTGTGAATCAAACATAAATATCTCATATGTAGGGATTGTGGGGTTATGACTTACAAGTTGAGAACCACTAAATTAAACAGATAATTTAATTAAAAATGTGGACTGAGAAAATATGTTTAAAATTGTATATGTAGGTTCTTTGAAAAGTGAATGTATCCACACTCTGCAGAAAAATAAAATCCATTGAAATATAGAGTATTTTCTGAAGGACAGTAACAATCTGAACAGATGGAAAGCCTTTGACTCCAAGGGAACACAGCTTGGGATGTTGATAGTGTATCAGTTAATTTACAAAGAAATTCCCAGTATAACCCCTGTAGTCTTCCTGAAGAAATTGACAACAAAGTTTAGTCAGTGATATAAAAAAACAAGAGTATTGTGTCATTCTTCCTTTGCATTCTCAATATTTATTGTGAAGTTAAAATAAACAAAATTGAGTAATGAACTATCAATCACCCAATTTGAACCAGCATATATAATGGCATACAGACACTCAAACACACACACACACACACACACACACACACACACACACACACACACAAATACTCATTGTCATTAGATATAAAGAAATACAAATCAATATTGAAGGACAATAGTACACTGCTTCATGATGCTTTGAATAAGACAGACAATCAACTGTTTTGATGAGGATGCAAGGTTCAAAACTCTCATTTATAAAATATGATGAGACCAAAGTAGGACAACCACTTTGGAAAACAGATTAATAGCTCATTAAAATAGTAACCAGGAAGTAATTGTCTGATCCAGTTCTCTCATTCCTAGTCATGTTGTCACACATAAAAACATTCATAGAAAATCATTCATAGAAAGCAACTTGTCTATGAATTATCAGAGCACAATTATTTTCAAGAAGTATAAATAAAGTCTAAAAATCCCAAGAGTTTATTTAAAAAACATTTAATGGTGTGTGTGCATACATGTGACAGTGTGTGTGTGTGTGTGTGTGTGTGTCTGTGTGTCTGTGTGTCTGTGTGTACACATGTGCCATGAGAATCTGATTACTGATAGAAACCAGAAGAGAGCATCAGATCCCTTGGAGTTGCAGAACATTGTGTGCCACTTGACATGGGTGCTGAGAACTAAAGGAGAGTTTTCTGGAAAGGGGGCAAATATACTTACTAGCTGAGCCATCTCTTTAACTCCTACCCCTTCCTTGAATACCTGCCTTGACTTCTGTAGTGGGAGATATTTAAAATCAGCCACTGGTCAAGCCAACTATCTAAGCTGCAGAGGCTCTGCCTAGCTCAGCCGCCATGTTCCACAGCCAGAGGCAACGTGCGTACTGCAGCTAGAAACAGCCAGCCAGAAACACCATCCCTGCTACCCATGAGACATCAGCATGGGAGATGGCTCTGCCAATCTCCCATGCTCTCTCTACAAGGCTGGGCAGTGCCCAGACCATCCGGCCATCCACGTGGACCAGTAGGAATGAGACTCTAATGCTTAGATTATCCAAAGGCTTTATATATTTGGTAATGCTCAATAACAAGATGCCCACTCAATCAGAGGTGTAACCCAATACCTAACCTAGATATATCAACTACCTTTGACTGCTAGAGACAGGCACACATCCACTTCCATGTTTTCCTCTCTCTGATGCTCTCTCCCCTAGCTCCTCCTCTTTTTTCTCCTCTTCCTCTCCTTACTCCTCCCACCTTAGCTTCTCCCAACTTGCAGGGAAAAATATCCCACTACAGACTTCCTTTGCTGATGTACTATGTTGTGCAAATTGTAAGCAAAAAAAAAAAAAATTATATATATATTTCATGACTTTTCTTCCCCAAGTTGCTTTTTGGTTCTGATATTTTATTATAGCAATAACAAGCAAGCTCCAAGATAATCTTTGTATCAAAATATTAAACATTTGGTTACTAAGTGACAAAAATTAAGTTTATCTACAGTCTGGAATCTGAGAAACTGAAGATAAGGAAGCTATCATGTACAAGAAGAGGCTCTTCCCCATTTGTACGTGGCCACCTTTCTTTGTGTCATCACATAGCCTTAGCTTTTGCATGCACATGGTGGACATACTTCATATTCTTCCCTTTGTAACAGGGCTACCAATTCTATTTGATCAAGTTCTGGTCTCTACGACTTCATTTAACTCCATCTCTTACAACTTGTCTCTTTCCAAATATAGTCACCTTGAGACAAGAGGTTCAACAAGTTAATTCCAAGTAGAATTAAATCTTTTCTATACTGTTGCTCCTCCCTTAATGATACTGTCTTAGTTAGGGTTTTACTGTTGTGAAGAAATCAAGGCAACTCTTATAAAGACAGCATTTAATTAGGGCTGAATTACAAATTCAGAGGTTTATTCCATTATCATCAATGCAGGAGCATAAAAGGATAGAGGCAGACATAGTATAGGAGGAGCTGAGATTTCTACATCATCTGAAGGCTTCATGAAGACTGGCTCCTACATGGTTAGGAGCAGGGCCTTAATGCCTACTCCCACAGTGACACACCTACTCCAACAAGGCCACACCTCCTAATAATGCCACTCACTGGGCCAAGCGTATTCAAACCATCACTGGTATTTCTTCAATCTTCAAACCCAAAACTGAGCTGTTTTCTAAGGATCATTTAGAAGCTTCTAATGAAGACTTAGCCATACTATTTCCTGACCCTAGGAAGCTTGCCTATTATTCCTAGCTGATGCTCCCTAAAACAGTCATGTGCTTCCTTTGGTATTAAAAATATTTCTTCTAACTTCAGGTGGCTACTTCTAACAAAGAACAAAGCACATACATTTTTTTCAGAGTATAGCTACTACTCTGAGTTTGATTCCTGGACTGGTCATACATTTTTAGAATTTTTGGTAAAATATAATAATTTCCCAAATATTTCACTAAGTAAATAATCTTTAACAGGACAACTATGGCAATGTTTACCCTAAACCTCACAAAAATGGTTCTTATACTAGCCAAATGTTTTGGTCAAGGTCATTGCAATTCTATCTGTAAGGTTCTGTTAATAAGTGGTTGCCATTAACTTTAAACTACAATAGTTTCATTTCATCAAAGATAATCTTATTTTGATAAAACTGTTAAATTCCAGTCAAAGAATTTGTTCAAGGCCCACTCAGAATACCCTTCAAGGTATTTGTTTACACAGGCCCCCATGGAGGCCAAAGTGGGTGTCATATCCCCTGAATGCTGAAGTTACAGGCATTTAGGAGCCACCTGTCATGGTTCTAGGAACTGAATTCTCTGGAATAGCAGTGAGTGCTCTGAAACCACTGAGCCATCTTGCCAGTCCTAGCTTATTAGTTAAAACAGTGAATTCTGATGATTATCACTTCACAATCTGTTTATTCAATGTCAAGTCTTGTCTCTACAAGACAAACAGCCATTTGTTTCTGACAACTGCCTTATTATTGGATGATATATCCTATTAGAGTCTAAAATGTCTCTTTGAAAAAATTACCATGTCATCTTATTTAGCCATTGATTAGGAAGCAAAGATGATACAATGCTTGTGTAGGTATATACTATGCTACAGATTCTTCTGAGAGTTTTCTAAGAGGGAAAGCCTCAGAGAAAGCCTTTCCTTAAATCTACCAGGTAAATCCAGACACATGGCTTCAATATCTGTCACACTGACCCCTGTGTTTTACACTATTCTTGAGGGAAAGATTCATTTATTTGTTTACCCATAGATGCATTCCTAGTGGCCTCTGGCTGAAAGTAACTATAGAATATAGAAACACTTGTACAATATGTTGGAGGATGTCTGACCTGAGGTCTAATACTAGGTCTTTCTCTTACTACATGTGTGTCTCGGTTGATTCCTTGCTACTCGCAATGGTACTTTTTTCCCCAACATGCAGAATGAAATGGAAAACATTTTTTTTCCTTAGTTTAGGTTGACAGCAACTGAGATGAAGCTAAATAAATGAATGATGGTGATTCTTAAAAAACAAACAACCAAATCTTCCACAAAGAAATCAAATGGGTGGCTTCAAATTTAAGTAGACAAAGCAGAAGAGACTCAATTAAATAGACAATAAAATAATATATGACACAAAATATAAGAACAAAGCTATTTTAAATATTAAAGTGAAAGAGAGTAAATTAATAGATACAGGGATAAGATTTAACTTATACTTCACTGAAATTCAAGAAAAGAAAAAGGGAGTAAAAGAGGACAGCAGAGTTCATGGTACAGTAAGTTATCCTTCTCAAAACTTATCTTACCTACTAAGATATATATCTAATATCCCTATAGGCCAGAGATAAAGAAATAAAAATATATATATACTCGTGAGTGTGAGTATGTTGCTGTATTATTAGTAATAAAAAGAAATCTTAAAATTGGAAAATCAAAGATTACATTTAAAATAGCAGATACTGATCTAATAAAGAAATTATCACACAGTTTAAATTAAATATTTCAGGTTTCTTTCCATGGTTATGATAAAACACTGACCAAAATCCACTAGAGGAGGAAAGGGTTATTCTCCCAGGTTATAGTCTATTATCCAGGTAAGTCAGGACAGAAATTCACAAACCCACAGAGGAATGTTGTTTACTGTTTCATTTGTACTTCATGCTTAGCTAACATTCCTGTACATCTAGGCCCTCCTGACAGGGGATGGTGCCACCTAAAGTAATTGCTATGATTTGTGTCACAGACATGGCCATAGGACAATTTGAGGGACACAATTCAACTGAGGCTCCCTCCTTCATATGACCCTAGATTCTGTCATGTTGACAATAACAATTAAGCAGAACAGAAACCCAAATAAGTCAAACATCTTAAAATGCTAGAAACAATAACCAATTCCCTTGAGAACTGAAAAACAATATACATTTATACTTGCTGTATTAAACAACAAAAAATAACACTTCACTTGAATTTATTATATAAAAAAAAGGTTATAAAAATATTATAAGCATGAAACAAATGAAAAGATTTTCAAAGTCAAAAGTTAGTTCTCTGTAGGAAAGAAATATACAATCAGAATTGGAATTTGAAACAGATTATCATTATAGATTTTATCAATTATAAAATGACTTTTAAATACCTACTTATATAGGTATTTGATGGTACTGTTTAAATATGGTTTTTCTCACCAAAATTCATATTGAAACTTAGTCTCCAATATAATACTATGAACTGAAACCACTAAGGAATGACTAGGCCAATTAATGTAATTCAGACTTTTGTATTTTATTCTTGGTTATTTGAATACACAAACAGAAAGACAATAAACATGATTAATATCATTTCCATTTGAATTGTGGCTTTTACATTTTTTTCTGAGACAGGGTTTCTCTGAGTAGTCTTGGCTGTCTTGAAACTCACTTTGTAGACTAGGCTGCCCTGGAACTCAGAGATCCCCTGCCTCTGCCTCTCAAGTGCTGGGATTAAAAGCATGAGCCACCACTACCCAGCTGAACTGTGGCTCTTAATGTGGAAACCAAAAGCAATTGAGCATTGAAAGCATCCTCAGTTCAAACAGAATTGGGAAACATTTTTTAATAGGGGAGAAAAGAAACACTGATCAAAGAGAAATAAAGCAGGTATTTTGTTTATAATCATTGAAATTAAAAGAATATTTTTATAAAAGAATAGAGTAAGATATATTGCTAGCTGTAATAGATAGTACCCATAAAGTACACAATAGAAAAATGATCATAATGCCAAAGAAGAAAAGAAAGCATTCAAATGTCAATAAACATAATAATAGGCTTTCAGCCCCTGGAGAAAGGAGAGTTGAAATTACAGAATGACACAACAGCAAATCTACCTAGGCATCTTGACCAGAAACTTGGAAAGGAAGAAGATTTTCATATGGGAAGATAGTGCCTCAGACTTGACAGATGTGGATCTCTGTTCATAGCTACTATGTGTTTGATGTATATGTACAATCACTAATGCCCTTGCTGTTTTTTGGACAATTGACCTTGTGCTGTGGTAATAGCTACATGCCCTAGATTTTAGGGAAATCAGAACAGAAATGGTGTACTGGATGAACCCTCACTTTCTGTGAAAGCATGATCCTAAGCGGAATTTGGCTACACTCTCACTGACAAACACTGATGATCAGGGCTAGGTTTCCCTCCTGTGTGATCTACTTTCCTTACAACAGGAAAGATAGTAATTCTGCCTTCTGGGGCTAAAAATGAGTGCTGAGTGCATGAAGAGTTCAGAACCCTCTCATCTAATTTGTTGGCCAAACAGCTCCACTGAGTGGAGAAAGCTTCATTCAAAGATTTAAAATTCTTTCAGAAGCTGTGGGAAATTCAACTCAGACTGCATCAAAATCATTCACAACACAAACTTTTTTTTTTTTTTTTTTTTTTTTTTTGGAGAGAGGAAATTGCTTGCAAAGATCAAGGGTCCTCTCCACAGCAGATCTCTACTGTGTAATATAGTGCAAGGCCATTAAGAAGATGGACGTCTGTACATTGCCATCCACTGAGTTTGTTGTCTTAATTCTCAGTACTTGCCCTGTAGAGAGTTTATTATTTATTTCCTTTCAAAGTTCATCATTAGAACACATAAGAAATGAAATGGTGTAAATTTTTAGACAAACATAACACAAAGGAGCCTTATGAGTCTACTAGACTTCTAGACCTTTAATAAATGGCCCTGTGACTAGTTTGGTGAGGTTTAGGGGCATATGTTATTCAGACAAGCTTTGAGTATTATGTGGTGGGTTTTTAACTCTATAAAATGACTGGTTCACTTGGTAAATGATGTAAGCATCTAATGGCACTGTTTCCACTTGACATCACTGTTGGGAGCCGACCTTTAGCAGAAAGCAGCTAGAAAGCAGCTATTCACATGCTAGGCATGCCTCCAAGGCTTACATCATATCCCCGTGCCTACAAGGGGCATGGCAAAAGTGTATAAATACCCTAGATTTCCCTTCAAATAAAGAGACTTGATCAGAGACTTGATCAGAACATCTGTCTTGTCTCCATTCCTTGCGTCTCTTCTCTTCATCCTCACTCTCTCTCCCTCTAGACCCTGACCCGAAGACCTGAAGACCTGAGTGGCAGTTTGAAGCCAGGCAGAGCGGAGCAGGCTGTGACATAGTAACTAACCAGGCTTTTTAAGTTTTTTGTCTCAAGCCAGGTAGAGCGGAGCCAGTTGCAACACATCACATGTATCCCTTTTAGTCATTCTCAATGACATTCAGTGTCTTCAACCAACACCAGCTTCTTCATCTTCTAGTTACTAGTAAATTGGGTCTTACTAGGATTAGAGCAACTGGGGTTCTCCCAGAAACAAAGTTTCTGTACAAGGAGAAAAATGTTGAAAGCTTGCCTTGATAATAGACAGGCAGAAAAATATAAACAATTTCACAAACTTATTTTGTTGTAATTAAAGGACATTTTAATGTATATTTATTTCAGCAAGTTATATACAACTAATTACAAGAAAAAATATATATGTATATATCATCTCAACAATTTTTAAAGAATAGAGAAGAATAGCATACACAGAAAGTGAAACTATTTCTGTCAAGCTGAAGAGTAGGGTAGAATGAAAAAATATTATATGAAATGACAATGTATTACCTTTTACTGTTATTTTCATAATAGCATGGAAGAAAGACAAAATATCAGCTGATGAACAAAGAGGTTACAAGCAGAAATAAGGGGAAAGAATTAAGGAATTTGAGTAATTTGGAGGTTTAATAGGCTAATGTCTGCTGCTAACTACTAAGAAATATGACCCCAAAAGCTGTTCAGAACAAAAAGTATAGTCACCTCATTTGAAAGAGATGTTTGTAGCTGGGAAATTCTGAAGCCAATCTATCTTCATGCTTCCCAATTAGTCTAGCTATGTTTACTTTAGCCATCAACAAATTATGCCTATGAGAATTTTTTATATAAACTTTGAGAAAGTACAAAAAAATCAAATGAATCCACAGTCAAAGTTAATGAAAGTTACTTATCTTACTTTTAACTTGTCCAGCTCCTATAGATATGGCTCTTTCACTAGATGGGGTCAGGTTGGGTTATAAATGGGGCTCTCATTTTTATAGTTCTTCTCTTGAGAGTCAGAAAGCCATTATTTTAATCAAATATTTATATAAAACTTGTCAAGCAGAATGTGGGCTGAATGTAGGTAGTCTGTGATGAAGTTAAATTAACTTTGTGTCACCAGAAAATGTACAACCTACCAAAGTCAACACTGATGGATGAGACCACAAATGAGTGGGAAGAATCTGTTATAAAGTAGCAACTCTACAACTCCCGTGCTGCAGCCTCTAAAAGATTCTCAAAGCTACAGTGAAGTTATGACTCTACCTGCTTGGGATAAATTGGAATGCCTGTCAAGTTTATTTGTTGCTAGGAAACATTAGGTGAGCTCAGATAACCTCAAGCTCTTGTAAAAATATTACTTCCACCTCATCTTAAGGTGTGCTACCTAAGAGTAGAAATCAAAAACCAAAAGCAAAGAACAATGAGAAAATTATGAAGCCTTTTTATAATTATGAAGGACATTTTTATTGAACCTGAAAATATATGACTACAGATAGACCTGAAATGTCATAACATCTCTGGTTATCAAAAAGGTCATGTTCAGCTCAGTTGTCACTATCATAGCAGTACTTGGGTTCAAGACAAAGTAAAGACCAAAGGTCTTTTTCCTGATCACTCCCCCTAATTTTTATTGTGATACATTATATGTTCAAGAGAACATAAAGATGTATTTTTTGTATAATAAGAAAATTTTGTTTTTACTAGTAGATTAACTGTTAAGAAGGCAATAAAATTGATCATAAAAAATTTTTGTTCAGTACAAGATAAAAGTCATACCCAGTGGGAATAATTCTGTAGGTTTTAGGGGTGTGAGAATTAGGTTGGAGTATGGGGGTAACAAACTAACTTTAGTAAAAAAACAATATATGCCAAGCACTATACGAAGTGTTTTACTGGGCTAGAGAGATGGCTCAGGCATTAAAGGCTAGGCTCGCAAGGTGTTTTACTGTGTTTCTGACTAATAATACTTCTGTAAGTTAAATTTTATTATCATTTTAGTAATACCAATAAACTGTTTTTAAAATGTGAAGAGACTTGTCTAAGTCATGCCTGTTGTCCAGAATTGTTTTCTATGAAGCCTAAAGCATTTATTCTGAGATGAAATCTATGCTGATATGAAAAGAGTGTATTTATTAATAAGAAGTAAATCTCATTGGGAGTGCTAAAATTAAGTAATAAAAGCTTGGAATTCATTATAAAAAACAAGGACCAAGAATGTTCGAACAAATGATAAAATTAAAGAGTTAAAAAATAAATACAACTTTAATACAACAAATTTAATTTAATTCAATACAACAAATAAATACAACTTTAGACAGAGTCTTATTAGGACCTTATTCAACTCAGTTGAAGCTTAACAGTTGGCAGTACCTGTTTTTTGTTGCAATGTGTATCCATAATTGAAGAATTTCTCATGTGTTGAAAGTGAAAAGGCCATAAACCAGCCACATCAAATGATGGAAAAACAAGAGAATAATAGACCTTAATGTTTTCACAGTACTTTTTATGCTTAGCTGGTATTTGACACTACTTGTGATAGTTAATATTGATTATCAACTTGACTGCATCTGGAATTCTACCTTTCCCATTACTTGGGAATTCTTTAGCCTTTATTAAAATTAGCCTTTTGTGGTTCCAATCTATCCTGAAGACAAACAACACTCCAGGAATTCTCTAGACCTTCAGTACCAGATGAAGACAGCAGAGACATCCAGCCCCAAGGACTCAACAACTACCAGAATCTTTGAATGTTCAATGTGAGACAGTCAATTTTGGACTACATGGGGCATACCCCATAAGATAGTCTTATAAATATCCTATATAAGTATGTCCTTCTTCCTGACAATGTAACCAGCTCCCTCAGTATCCTGCTAGCATGACACCTTATCATGAAAGAAGGACTCTGTTCCCTCAAACTGTAAGCCACAACAAATACTTCTTCCCTTCAGTTGCTTCTTGTTAGGTATTGAGTCATAACAGCAAGAAAATTAAGCAATAAATCAGAAAAAGCTATTTCTAGTGCAAAGATCACTTTGTCCCATTCTGTGCATCTACTACTTCCATTCATAAAATACTAAAGAAAGTTGTCCTTCTGTATAGTTAATCTTAAACCAGCTAGTATGATATATTTTCTTAAGATATACAAACAAAAGACTAAACTTATTCTTTGTATATACTTTTTTATAAACAAAATATTAGGTTTAAGTGTAAATGTTATTTGCCAGATGTAATTGTCATCTCAGAGGTTTACTGCTGGATAAACCTACCCTCTCTAGTTCTTTCTGAACTCTGACTGGCTGGTTCAACTCAACTGTTCTGGCCCAAACTCCTCTCCAAGCTGACTGATTCAAACTGGCTTCTTACTGAATTACTCCACTTGGCTTCAAAGTAGCTATGGCAATCTGTTCTAATCTTCTGGCTCCTTGACATTTTCTGGCTTGTTCTGTGTTCACCTAAAACTTGTCTCTGTAAACCTTGTTAAACTGCCCTCCCCACCTCCTCTGCACTGCCTCTCTTTCCTGTGCTGTTTTTGTGTGAATTAGGAACATCTTGTCTTTGAATCATTCTGTCAAATCTTTCTCTGACTCATCACTTTGTCTACCTCTCAATTAGACATCACTTTAAAACACTATTTCTTCTTTCTATAAATTAAACTTACTTTCATTGTTTGGAATTAAAGATGTGCATTAAAGGTGTGTCTGTATTCCAGCCAGAGGGATTAAAGAAGTGTTTAAAGGGTGTGTTTAAAGACCTAAAAGACATGTGATCCCTTACTAGAACAGTCATGTTACTGGATTAAAATTTTCCTTCATTTACCTAAGAGTACCCAGATCATGCTCACCTACCCTGATTCTTTCTCTACTTACTCTCGTAGTTGTTGCAAAATAAATGACCAACAGCACATTGTGACCATAGGACACTAGACTTTAGGAAAATGACCATTACTCTAAGTGACTATAATTTTTACTTCTCCAAAGGAAAGAAGCTTATCAACCCAGGCCAATCAAAGCCCAAAGCAATCAGAGATACAGGTTTTATATCCCTTATGATGGATGTATATTAGCTCAAAGACCTACCATTGTTCTTGCTTCTGCCATCTAGAAATTAGAGCCAAACTGAGTGAATGGACATACTATAGGCTACTCATCAACAATCTGGAATGGGATCTCCCATTTCCTCTAAAGCCCAAAATAGGTAACTCACCAATCCTTTACCCAAAAGAGCATCTTTCTTGGTTTTATTCTTGAACTCCTAAATCTGAGAGCCTAACACAAAGTAGAAAATCATTTCTGATTTTTAAAACAATCAAACAAATTAGTAGACCTATGATAAATGTCAGTACAAAAAATTCTCTTTGATGTAGAAATTGTAAAATTACATAATTGATTTCTTCAGTAACAGGCAGTACGTTATTTTTAAAGCCAATTTTATAATTCATTTTAACATATAATCAGCATTATTAGTGGAGTTTTTCCTAAATAAATTCAGTTTTTAGCATTCTCTTTTTACAAAAGCACCAGAAATTTGTACCCATATAAATATGACTTATTTTAAGTAATTATTTTTAAGATGCAATATATAGAATTCCAAAAATGAATATTTTTTCGTGAAGTGAACCTCAATAAATCCTTCAGTACGATAGAAAAATATTATTTGTATAAGAAAAAAATGAAAACTTCATTGATTTTTCTTCCCTCTGCTTTCTCTCTGGCAGAGGTCACTAGAGTGAAATTGGAATTCTTCATTGCAAGGAAAACTATCAGGTCAAACAGGTGGAAGTTGAGTTAGAGTTTGTTAGGTGGAGATTTTAACATAGATTCAAACACCACGGGTTGGTAGAATCTGAGTTCAGGAAGACAATAAGGCCAACCTGAGAGCACGGGCAGGGCTTCTCAAGAGAGTTTTGTGCATCTGTCACTTAGCTGATGGCTCACAGAAGCTTGGAAAGGTTTGGAATTTCATTGTTTAGTGTGCTCCTAAGTGGTTCCCTAATCTTTTCCCCTTTTCCTTTTCTTTGCTTTCTTTCTTCTCTTATTTTTTTTTTCTTTTCTTTTACTGGCTATTTTCTTTACTTACATTTTAAATATTATCCTCTTTGCTGGTTTCTTCTCCAGGAATCCTCTATCTTATCCCCCCTTTCCTTGCTTCTATGAGGGTGCTCCCCCACCCACCCACCCACTTTTACCTTACCGCTCTGACATTCGCCTGTGGGGCATTGAGCCTTCACAGGTCCTAGAGCCTCTCCTCCCACTGATGCCCAACAAGGCCATTCTCTGCTACATATGCAGCTGGAGCCATGGGTTCTTCCATGTGTATTCTTTGATTGGTGGCTTAGTCCCTGGGAGATTTGTTGGGGGTCTGGTTGGTTGATACTGTTTTTCTTCCTATGAGGTTGCAAACCCCTTTGGCTCCTTCATTTTTTTTCTCTAACTCTTCCATTCGGGACCCTGTGCTCAGTTCAATGGTTGACTGTGAGCATCAAAGGATATTATGTGACTCTTGAGTATCTTTTATAAAATTGTAACCTGATATGAAAAAACATAACCCACAAGAGTTGCATAAAGGGTTTAAGCCATCTTTAAGTATAAATGGGATGTCTTGTGGAATTCTTAGAAATTCCAGGTTTACAGCAGGGAGAGGAGACAAGTCGCATACATTTACGTTGGCCTTAAGCATGGCTTGTTGTTCTCTGACACATCTCTATATGAAAAGAATATTGTCTCTATGTCCTGAATCATGGTCACGGAAACTGTTAATTGTGGTAGAAGTCTTGAGTTAGAACAAGTGATCTTCACCAGATGCTTCACCCAGTCTCGGTGGCAAAGGGATGCTTTCCTTCCCTTAGCACAACCTCCGCGGTTGTCATCTTTTTATCCTGTTTCAACTCATCTCATTTTAGACTGGGACAAAATAGATTCTGGTAAAATGTGTATCAACCTTTACCCAGTGTTCCAAATATGAGATAAAGACTGTCCGTTAAATAGAATTTTTTAAAATAAAATTCAGGATATAATTCTTCTACTGACATTTTTTATTGTCATCCTGGAAGTTTATTACAATGTGTTTTGCTAACATTCACCTACCTCCTTGTTTGACTCCTGCTGTTTCTATATTTTCATTGGTTTTGATTTTTTCTATCTGACCTATTCTCGTTACCTTTTTCACGAACATGAAGAGGGATACAATTTTAATTAGTGTGAAAAATGAAATGATTTAAGCATGCTTTAATAGGCTATATTGGTTAGCAATTTTGATTTTAACTTGATCCAAACTTTCTGCCAAAAGTTTTGTAAAAGAAGATACTAATATCCCTCATTCTTCAACATTTCGTTTTCCCCTTTTTTTTTTCAACATTTCGTTTCCATATTATTGATGGTAAATGGATTCTGGGTCTTAAAAAAAAGCTAGCTTTTATTCATCTGCATTTTGTGTTAAGATCACACATAACACGGGGATTTTGCAAAGCAGTTAATGTTGTTGATGAAATAAAGGTAAGTCTTATAATTAAAGGATGCCTGAGTAACTCTCAAAGCAGCATATGCTAATAATTTATTCTTTTTATGTAGATATATGGCCCATGGAGGTTTTGTCTTCCTAAAACCAGAGAAAGATAACCAAATCAAGAACTTTCCTTAATGTAGTACGAGGATTAAATTAGTTTCCTAATCCCCAGACCTCTTTTTAAAAATAATGAAAACTAACATTAACCCTAAAACTGTCCTAACATCTGTTCAGTTGTGTTATGTATAACAGTGTTGCAAACATGGATTTACATTCATGAAACATCCATTTTATCTCGTTAGTTTATGTTACTTTATTGCATTTTATTTTTCTCAGTAGTTGTAGAACTATGCTTCAGGACCTGTGGTTAATCAATTTACTAGTTTTCAGCTGCCACAGACTTAAGTGCAAAAACACCCACAAAGTCGAAAACAGTGTTAACTGCAAGTTCCATTTAAAATCATATTCACCTCCTCTAAGATATTAGAAATGACCTGCTTGGTAGGAACATCAGAGTTATTTACTGGAATAGAGACTGGCATTGGGGCAAATGTAGCTTTTGGCACTTTTTCACCATGTGTTTGCAGATGGCGCTGACCTCAGCCTTCGTTTTTGAAGATGCTGACATAGTTTCAAAATATCTGCTTTCAGCCACCCTAAAACCCTTTGCTGACAGAAGGCAATTCATAGTATACGTGTTATAAGAAAAAACAAAACAAAACCCAAAACGCCCCAAAGGTTGTTGATGAACAGTTTAATTGGGAGGAAGCCTGTGTAAGGAAGAGTAAGAGGTAAGGGAGGAGACAGTAGAGAAAGGCTACTGGGAGCCAGGTCAGAGCCTCCCTCTTAGGCAACTCCTTCCACTACACAGTAATGAAGAGAAAACACTTCTTCAAGTTCTTAATAAATGTTTATGTCTAAATGTTGAAAAGTAAAATCAATCAACAAATAAAACCAATGCAGAGGAATATGTGGCAAAATCCAAATAAATAGGCCATATATTTCACACACACACACACACACACACACACACACACACACATGCATATGCACACGCACACACACAAACCCTGCTGTTGGAATTTCAAAAGCATGAAAGAATGTGAGTACAACTTGCCAAAAAGATATCTAAACTACTCTGTCATCAAATTAAGCTCCTTATGTAACATGAAGTTAGAAAAACAAGCTGAAATAAAACTCAGACTAGAATAACATGAAATGATATTTTTAATTAGCAAACTTTTGAGGAGTGTCCTTGTTCTGAAACTCGAGACTACTTGAAATTTACTTTAAAAACATTTGAACTGCATTTGCTGACAGTGACCAAGCATACCAGAGCCGAGATTCTAACTCGATTCTCATATCTTATAATCATTCCTTACAACTACAATTTAATATATTAAAGTTAAATAATCAACAGTTACATTGATACATAAATAATTTGTGTCATTAGTTAAGTATTGTGTCCTAATTTTACTTATAGAACCAAGCTGATATTTTTACAGACAAAAATTAAAACCCCTTTCAGCCTAATTTCTCTTCAAATCTTAATAAACACTAAATGGAAATTGTTGTCAGAAAAAGTTAAATTTTCCATTTTGTTTTGTTTAGTGAGCATGTGAATGAACATAATTCTGAATTCAGTCATTTAACAACTTTACTTCAACCATAAAAGATTTTGGAATATTTAGCAAAAATAGGTAGGTGTAAAAACAGTCACCTTCCAAATTATTTAAAGCTACAGTTACAAGATCATTTTATTAAAGAAAGATATCCAAATGTAACTGTATGCCTCCAGACTAACGCTTCCCATCTTCTTCAAATATGAGAAGCTTTCCATCTATCTGATTTAAAACAGGGTAAAACGGAACTAAATCTCAGATTCATTTATGAAGCAATACTAGGAATATATATATCAGGAATGCAGGAGATGGCAGGCAGTAAGCTTTGAGTCTGAAGTGCCCCTGGCACAGCCCCCACCACATGATGATGTTTTAGTAGGTCTTGATGTAGGAGGCAGGGTCTCACCTCAAATTGGCCATCAGGAGTAATACAGAGTGCTACAGCTCTGCAGAGCTGCAAGGTCGCTTTGTTGTTCCCTGGTGCACCAAGTCCTGCACCCAATACACACACTCCCGCCATTCCCGAGGGAGCTGCGTCGCCCTACCTGTCTACCGTGATTTTCTGAAACCCTTTACTAAAATAAACTCTTCCTAACATCAGGGTTTTTTGAGCACTTTTCCATCACAGCGATGCAAAGTTAACTAATAGACAAAGCTGTTGAGAACTACTTTAAAGGATTTAAACTTAAGCAGAATGAACTGGAGAAAGGTGCACAGTACATCTTCAGTCTCCCCTTTTATGTACTTTACAGTAAGAAAGATTAAATACATCGCTGTCTTATGTTAGGCACCGAATTTCGCTCTAGCTTCCTTCTTCCTCCTTGAGCTCCTTAATCCCACCAGGCTAGAGTAAGTCTACAACAACAACTTTGGGCGAAATTTGAAGCAAGCTTTAATTAATTACTGGCTAGGATGATGGACTCTGGCCAGGTACATTCTGGGGTTTCCCGAAAATGGCAATGAGTCACATTTTGCAGAGGCTTATAAAGGCAAACCCATAAGGCTATGTATTTTTTTTTTAACCAGGTCCAATCAGGGGGCAAGCATGTATCCTGATTACCTACATGTGATCAAGTGCATCCAGTATAGTTGGGTCAAACAAAAGCTTCTTTAGGGGAGTGGAAACATGTATCTTATTATCTTCCATAAACAATAGCTGCCAGCATTTCAGGAAGAATCTGTCCTTGGTCAAGGAAGTTACAGGTCAGAGGCATTTTTGTTTTATGGATCTCTTAGGCACAGTAATTAAAATTAAAACTTTAGCTCTAACAGCCCTTAGGTAAGTCATTTCACCTTTCTTGCACAATTAAGTATTAGATTTGCTCATCTGTTTCATTTCTAACAAGACAGAGTCTCTCTAACGACTTAACAGCAGATGACTACGGAGTTGCATTATAGAAATAATGAGGTCAATCTCCTTCTTTTGAAATGTTGTCCATGGTTTCAGCAAACATGTAGTCCTGTAGAAGGAATGGTGCAGGCTCACATACTATGAATATCCATGCTCTGTGTAGCTAATGTAGACAACTTTAATCTTTCAGCACTCTTGAAATGATGCTCCAAAAGATCAGAGAGGAATTCAAATAATTTCAGCATCCATTTGCCAAATCCTGTTTGAACCAACATTAAATGATGACTAATGTGGTTAAAACTCTAAATTAACAAAATACCAAGCTAATAGCTTTATACTTTTAAATATTATGTGTTTGTTCCTTAGGAGGGCATTGGAACAATGGCTCAGTGATTCAGAGCTCCTACTGCTCTCGAAGAAGAGCTGGGTTAGGTTCCCAGAATCAACAGGGTGGCCCATAACCCTCTGCAACTCTAGGTCAGGGTTCTACTGCTTTCATCTGGTCTCCACAGAGACCAGACATATACATGATGCACAAACATACAGACATCAAAACTCTTATATACATAAAATTAAATAAATACTAAAATGGATTTAAAAAGAAAAAAATGACATTCTCTAAAAACAATTTTTAATTGTTTATATATGTGTGTGTGTTTGATTATGTCTATAATAAAATGTGTGAACAAATACTAACCAATTGTAATCTATAGGTATATAAAATTTTTGACAATCATGCTAGATATATATTTTTATATATAAACAGATGCCAACCAACTGGAATTTACTGTTAGATACATTATGAAAGATAGACTACTAACTTTAAAACCCTCTTTACCAGTTCATAGAAGCTAATAATAAATTAGCAGAACCCCAACATTTCTTGCTAAAACCCCTTTTCACAAGGAATGGCAAAGATTCCATCATGAACCGCACAGTCCATTTCCATGTGCAGAAGATTATATTTGAGAGAATCTTTATTCCCTCTAAGGAAATGAGAGCTATTCTAGATAATAATGACAGTATATCATAGAGGACTTTGTTGTGCACTATTTGGGCAAGAATGCATGACTAGAGCAAACATATTTAATTAGTGAGGAGCATCCTCAGGGGCCTAAGGAGTCAGGCTTGTGAAAAACAATGTTGTAAACATAATACTCTAATTGAACTGCATTCAAGTTTAATGAAGTTGAATTGATAGCAGGGCATTAAATGATGTAATGTGTATTTCAGATGTTTTTTATCTCCCTCCGTCATTTGCTTTGAAAATGATAACATGTAATAAAATATTCTATAGAAGGGTGATGTTACAGAGAAAGAAAAACGCGTTTATGTGCCAGAAATGTTTCAGATATAATTACAGGATTAAAAAACTTAATGCCCCAAATATAAGCAGAGAGGCCTGTTAACAGATACTTGTTCCAGGAAGGCAAATTTACTTTTGTGAAGGCCTATCCTCTGTCAAGCACTATAGTTAACTCATTCACACTTAGGGATTTTTATTCTCATTGTAACTCAATGAGAAACATTTGCTCATTGGATCAAATTTAGTCCTTTAGTAAAAGTTACACCAGACTTATTTTATCTGTGTGGTCAACAAGCTCACCTGTCTTGGTATTCTAAGAAAGATATTGGAATCGAGGGAGCACGGGGCCATGGTTTTGGTAGGGGAAAAATAACAACAACAAAAAACCCAACAAACAAGCAAACAAAAACAGACAACAACAACAACAAAACAACCAAACACTTCCTTTTCTATGTCTTGCTTTCTTAAAACTTTCTTTTTTTTTTCTTCAGGATTCTTCTCCTCTGTTGCTTTCCCCTTCTCTTCCTCAGTAGTATATACCTTTGAACAAAATATGAAACATCCTTGTAACCTGGGAGTTGCCATTTTCTTCCTTTTAGGTGGTGAATGGGAGGAGGTGGTTGAACATTTCATACGTGAATAAGGTGTGTTTTGATAAAGTCCACTATCTACTCCCTCTACATGGAGTTGCTAAACTCAATGAGAGACAAAATTAATGTTCATCAAGTAAAAACATATCTGTTGAAACACATGTATGTTCAAAGGACAATACAGCACAGGCTGAACTTGTGTTTCGTTTAGTATTTTCATTATGTGCATAACAAAAAGGATTCACCTTCCTCACATAGGAAGCAATTCTATACAACAACCATTCAAACGACTAACAATCAGATGAAAGAACACTTGATCTATTTTTTTAAAAGGCGGTAAAAAAGTTACTTTCATTTATACCTTTGATAAATGATTAAACTAAATTGTAAAACGTGAAATACTAAGTATTGTAAACTGTGGGTGAGAAGAGCAGAAAAGTTTCCAAACTGCATCTGAGAATAGAAAGCTTAACAACTGCACTGAGATGTCTTAGCAGTCTCTGGTATAAACTGAGCATGTGTGTATTCTGATGTGACAATCTGGCTAAGTGTATCTTCTACACAAATGCGTGCATCTATTCAGAGAAGCAACAGCTAAAAAAACATATAAACATTGCTCTAATACCAAGTACCCTGTGCTTTGTTCACACCGTGGAGGAAAAGCTGCCTCATTCTCATTCAAGTCATACAGAGCAGAAGCAGAATGTGAAAGCGCATGTATTATTTATGTAAGACATGAAAGCAGATCACATACATCTTAAAGGTTGGAAGAACTGTTATCTTTGCTTCAGAGGGATTCCTTCAGTGCTATTACAGTTAGGTTTAAATAAGAATTGACTGGACAATGTGCTCATTATATATGGCCTCATCTCTTTACCTAAATATCACCATGTTTCTATCATCTATCACCTATTTTAATCTGTCTACCTATGTATCTATGTATCTATCATCTATCTATCTATCTATCTATCTATCTATCTATCTATCATCTATCTATCTATCTATCTATCATCTATCTATCTATCTATCTATCTATCTATCTATCTATCATCATTTAACATATTGCCGACCTACCTACAGAAGTTTTGAAAATTAATGGGGCACAGTAGCTCATGCCTGTAACTCCAGCACTTGGGAGGCTGAAGCAGGAGAACAAATTTATGTTTGAGGCTAAGATTGTCTTTTTAGTGAGTTACAGGCCAGTCATTAAAACGAAAGGTGTTAAAAATTTAAAAATGTTTTTAATTTGCTTGACATTATTAAACATGCACTACTGCTACTAATTACCAGTAGAGAACATAGACACACATCTTACACAGATGCTCCCAATATTTTGATTTATAGCTTACGAGACTCCAACAGGGGTAAGTAGCCAAACGTACTAAACAAAAATGAAAAACAAATAAAGCCAAAAAAATAAATAAAAAATAAAACACGTTAAAATAATAGTTTGGTTGGCTATTTTCAAATTAGTGAGATATTAAAATGATCACGTCTATCAATTTATAACCTTTTCGACAGCTCTAAATATGCACAATTGATTTTTAAAAAACATGTGAATTCTGAAAACAAAACTATATTTCACTTAAATAACTTTGAATTTCACCACTGTAGAGAAACATATTTTTTTCTGACATTTCTAAAGTCTGTGTATACAAATGACCTTCATTTGCTTTTTTCATTCAAGATCTCATTCTTATTATTCTATTTATTTTCTCATTCTTATTTTTTTTTCATTTTAAAAGAAATATCTGATGGTATATCACATCCTTGACACTGTTTTACATTTTATGTATTTGTGGAAAGTGAGAGAGGAATATTATTCATCAAAAAGATAAAAAACATATTGAAAATAATCTAACATTTAAAAAATGTCAGTATACGGAACTTCAATACTCATCATCACACAACTCCTCATTCATAGAACTGCATTTGAGATGTTCTTACCTTTATTACTTACAGCTGAAGTGACCATAATCCATCTGAAAAACAGACAATAAAAAACAGTCCTCTATGTTCTAATGATGCTTAAATAAGTACTGAGTCAAAAGCTAACTCTTAGTTGCCTTTATTACTCCACATGCATTCTTTGGTTTGAGGTGCTATTTAACGATTAGTACTACCTACTAATACAGCAAACATTTGGACCTTACTAGGTATATTATAATCCTCATTTAGTGAAAATTCTAATTATTCCTACTGTAAAAACATATCATCTTGGACTCAAAGATGAACAACTGTTTGTAAGTTGAATTGCTGAGTAAGTCTAGACAGTTTAAGGCTGTCAGACGTTACAAAGATTTGAGCTTGGCCCCGATGAAAGAAAGGATGCCATCAGTTTGGGCTTCCCTTTCACATGCCAAGCTGGACTTCCACTAATTGTAGCAGAAGAGGGGTTTAGGTTAACTACTCACATATCAGAAGGAGAGAACTCTCAAACCATTAAAGTTATTTTCTGTATTTTCCTTCATGATAATTAAAACAATGGGCATTATCTTTAATAGTGAATGGAAAGGAAAAGTCTTATAAAATTAGCTTTATGAATAATTATCTATGTTGGCATTAAGAGCAGAGGAGAATTCCTGCTCTTGGTTTGCTTTTGCAAAAACTCACTATGTCACCCATGCTGGTCTCAAACTTGTAATCATCCTGCTTCATTTTCCTGAAATACCTAACAATGCTCTATTGGTTTTTTTTTTTTTTTTCATTTCTTTTATCAAAAATTTACTGATTTAGGCCTTCATATTACTAACAGACTTGCTTGTAAACTGACATTTTTATGAGGAAAACCATAATTTTCCTTTGTTTCCTGTTTTTTTAATCAGTTTTAAATTTTGCCTCCACAATAGAAATATGTATGTATTTATCTAAAAAAGGAAAATAAAAGTAATAAAACAGACAAAATTAAAGCAATATTTTATTGCTTTGGGTTTATTTGCTCATAATTCAAGGTCAAGTCCAACAGGCAAACAATCTTCAAGTTAAATATTAAATAAATGCAACATATCAATAACTTGTAATTCCTTCAAGGAATAGAAATTGCCATGGAGCCGTTTATATTTTAGTGGGAAGAATAAATCTATCTTGAGCATATGTTACAAAGTCTTTTCACAAAACAGTATTCCATAAGGTATTTCACTCAGCTTAGCATTCATCATAAGGCATGATACTTTCTTAAGCATATTTAAATGCCACCTTGGAAAACAATTTCATATATGAAATGGCCTTTTGTCAGCTTTCACTTTAGGGCCGGGGCACACTGCAGTTGTTCCCTTAAGGAAAACTGTCTCTTAACTATTTTCATGTATTTGTGACCCATAGTGTATGAACAAGTGGATTGATTTAGCTGCTTTGCCTTTTGTTTTTAAATTGTCCTTTAACATAGATACATAATTAAATTATTTTGAAGCACTATGGGACCTCATAGGTGCTTCAATACGCATCCAATAGCAGGTCAACTGAGTATATACGAAACCTTCAGATATAAGTTTAGAATTTCATTTCTTCTCAGTTACATTTCTAGAAATTAAGTCTTGTTTATCAAAAAAAAAAAAAAGGCTGATCATTTAAGTATCTTTTTTCACTTTGCAGGATAAAAGTATTCAGTCAATGTTAAAGTGAATTAATTTTGTCTTATCAGATTCTTCAATTAATTTCTGAGCATTAAACCTTCAACACTTAGGTAATTAATTGGTTTTCTTTACAAGGCTGCTGCTGTTAAAGAAATTAGTTTCAGAGAATATGATATGCAGTGAAACTGATGAGACTATTTGGAAATACCCAAACTACCATCGTATCAGGTGAGTTTCTAAATTGTTTTTTATTAGTGTTGTCAACATTTCAGCACTGATGTCAGGAGCTAGTAGTATTCATAACATATGCTCTCAGATGCTCAAGGATCCTTATGTCCCTCCTGCAGGCAGATTTCTTACTAGAACTACAGTAATTTCAGAATCATGTGATTAGACAGCAGACAGGAAAGTCACATCCCAAGAGTGTCTGTCACCCACCATGTACCAAAGCGACCATCTTTGTCAACAGTCTTTTATGCACATCTTTATAGCTCTTGTCTTATACTTCTCCATAGCACCAGTTTGACAGTTTTCTACTTGTTTATTAAGTAGTTAAATGACTATTTAGTTATATTCATGTGCATGGCAGCATTTTATGAACTTGAGAAAAGTTATAGATTGTCAGTTATAAGTGCTAGAAAAGCATCAATGCATCAAAGTCTTTTTTGGATATTTTATTTATTTACATTTCAAATGTTATTCCCTTTCCCAGTTTCCCTTCTGAAAACACCCTACCCTGTTCCCCTTCCCCTGCTTCTATGAGGGTGTTCCTCCACCCACCCATCCATCCACACCTCACCACCCTGGCATTCTCCTACACTGGGGCATCAAGCCTTCACAGGACCAAGGGCCTCCCACCCCATTGATTCCAGATAAGGCCATCCTCTGCTGCACATATAGATGGAGTCATAGGTCCCTCTGTGTGTATTCTTTGCTTAGTATTTTACCCCTGAGAGCTGTGGGTGGTCTTGCTAGTTGATATTGTTGTTCTTCCTATGGTGTTGCAAACCCCTCGGCACCTTCAGTCCTTTCCCTAACTTCTCCTCTTAGAGAATAAATGCTTTCTTCTTCATAAGGAAATTGCAACATTAACTTTGTTACACTACCTTGGTTACTCTTTGCACTAACAGTAATTAACACATGGCATAGAAGACTCCAGATCAATAATGCAACAGATAAAATGTTACAGAATTGGCTTTTCATTACATCTGTATAACAAATCATTTCCTTACATGGTAATTTTTTATTAAAATTTAAAACTCATATTGTCCAAAAAAAAATCTCATATTTACACAGAAAGATAGTACTGCAAAGTCCATAACCAATGTGACATAATTGCTGTAGTCTATGCTTATCATGAGTTGTTAATCACATATTAACAAATGAAGTTGTCTTTGGACAACAGGTGCTGTTGCAATAGCATTAGGTAAGGAACCAAACAAATGGCTATGGATCTTTTAAAAATATATCCCTCCATTTTTAGAAACATCACAGAAGAATCAAACAAAAATCAGGTAGAGATAAGTGAATCATATGTCTATGGCACTTTACACATCATAATCTTGGTTACTTAACATATAGTAGCTATAAACAAAAACTAAATTTATAAGGACATATGCACACATATTTAGGTGAGCAAAATTGGGCAACTGCATTCATATACATTACAGACATAATTTTAATTGTCAATTAATTGATATATAACTATCAATTTGACTTTTCACTAAGCATAAAAATTAGACCTCTTTAGAGTTACTTTAAAATAAAGAAGCCTAAAACAAAACAAAAAAGGACACAAAACCCTAGAGTCCTTTTTTGATCTTGATAATTTTTTGTAGCATAAAGATATAAGGGGACTTCTGTCAGATATTTTTCCATATCATTTAATATTATAAATTATCTTTACATTTTATTGTCGCTTTACTGGTATTATTCAGCTATGTAGAAAATACCTTTTTTTTAAATTAAAGAACTGAGGGATAGGAATATTGTGGTTGTAACTGATACAACAACTGGGCATGAATCATCCTAATAAATGGTGGCAGGTTGGTTTTGAGGTCAGAGTTTCAATCTCTTATCTTTTCATAGTTTGTTAATTTCTTCTTTTCTCTTCATCTGTTTTCTGTTGCCTCTTTTCCTTCTACCTTTGTTCCGCGCCCCTCCGAGTCCCCTTTGCCCTCGAAAGAGACACGTGAGGCAGTGTTCGGGTGGTTACTACAACGAGGCTTTATTCTTGTATCAGCAGAAGCAGAAGACCCCAAGCCCGGGAAAGGCACTGCTATATGTACCCTAGAGTGGCGTGTTCACTTCTGATTGGCTGTTCACTCATCACCTCCTAATACACCCCGGGATGGGCAGTGACTTTGGCGTGCTTTTGCCTTTTGCACCTGCTCAGTTAGTTGTTTACTTGTGGGAGCACAGGATGCCCGCACCATCTTGTAATGGCGAATGTTGTCACGCTCACCGTGGCTCCTAACATCTCCCCCATCAATTTTATTAAGATGGAACAGCCTTTTGCCTATCAAGCGTGGCACCAACTCAGTGAGGGAAAGCAGAGGCCTGATCCCCTGTGCAAAATGAAATATTGTAATGGGTTTCTTCTCTTGTCGTCGTGCAATGAGTAATACTTTCCATACTCATCTCGATGCCTTTTGACGGGAAAAGGGAGCCTCGGCCCTGGGGCGCCACCAGGGGAGGAGGTTTCTTGGCATCAAACCCTTGTGCAATCAGGCATACTTTTGGGAAATCTATCCACACTCGTGGAACATTCCCTGTCGAGTACCCACTCACAAACACCTCTAAATATTCAGGTACCACAGTTATTCAGGCAAGGGCTGGCTAGACTTAGACCTCTCATCGACCCAGTGCAATGGGCTGAACCCTTGGGGTGCATCGACTGAGGGTCTCAGTCATCAGTTACTTTCTTAGCATAGATAGCCAAATTTCAGGGGAAGATCCTTGCTCCAAGGCTTGGGCGATAACGGCCTTGTCACATTTTTGTTGGGCTCTGAGCTTGCAGACCAACCATAACATGAACACTAATCCACAACATAGGGCTGCACCAAACAGGCCTATCCCCACCTATTCCTTAAAGAAAGAAAAGGCAGAAGAAATTCAAGAAGTAAAATTGCCAAGGGCAACAGGGTCCACTCATGTTCCATCAAGGCTCAAGATCCGGATCTGCAATTGCTGCTGCATCTGGTCCAGCTCCCCAGTCCAATTCCCTTGTAAATAAGCAGAAAGATTATGGCTTTGAATAAATGTATCATTCATAAATCTCAGAGGTGTAATACATAGATGTGGGGTTGCTGACACGCAGCTCATTTGAACCACATCTGTAAGTTGTTCTACATGGGCTTGGAGCAAATCGACTCTCTGATTGATCAACAGAATGTCTGATGCCAAGTGTGCATCCACTTTTTGTAGAGTGGTCAAAGCCTCAGAAGTCTTTTCTGAAATTTGATTAACAACAGTAGCTGTTGTAACTTGATTAGCCAAGGCTATGCCAGTTGTCACAGCTGCAGCTGCAGAGATGGTAATAGCAGTGATAATGGCTGCAGTAATGCCAAAGTCTCTTTTATATCTTATTAATGATGTAATAGGGAAAGTTTTAGGATCGGCTTCTACTGGGATGGGCACAAAGGTAGGCACGTGCACAACCAAGGCCAGGTCCAGTGATCCATTCCAGCATTGTGCCAAAAGCATGTAATATTCTTACAATCCAAGATATCAGAATTATCCTGAAAGTTGGATAACAGAAAAAAAAATGGGGGGTCCACACACACCGACACCGGTTGTGCAGATGCATTCCTAAACACCTTATTAATTTTAATGTTATTCAAATGGCTAGAGATATTAGATCGTGTAGCTGAAACGTTTTGTACCTCATTAAATATACCATTCAACAAGGCAAAGGCAGATACACTGGCACTAGCTCCAGCCTCATTACTCAACACTCAATGATAAAAGGGCCAAATATTTTCTATGCCAGTGCTCTTATCTGTATTATTCATTATAGCCAAATCGAGAGGAGGGGATAAATTAAATCCTCTGGCAATTTGTTTCTTGGGTTTAATCTTAGACTGGCAAGGTGAAAACACCACTGGAAAGGACAAATCTGGATAGTACCACGGTATCATCTGTTGCAAAGTGGCATTATGGGTATGCCAATTGGACCTCTTAATTATAGTAACATTACTTCTAATCATGGTGATGGTAATGTTTATAGGTGCTGATGAATTCAGACCAATATTTCCCTGTCTTTCCATCTGTCCTGAACTAATCTGATTCAAGACAGCCCCTAGCACTCTTGTCTCTACCTTACTGTAAGTCACAGGATCCACCCAATTAGCAAGAGTAGCTTTCTTAAGAATCATACAAGGTGTATGTAGTTTACTTGTCTATTATCCTTGCTTGCTGCTACAAAACAAAGTGTAAAGTTTAATGGAAAACTTGTAGCATTATATAACTCAGGCTGCTGGTAGGTGCGCCGAGAGCACGGGGCATCCATGTAACACTCAGTAGCTGTAAACAATGGCAGCACTGCAGAATTTGAATGTACTGGCATGGGAACAGGCCAAGATCTAACTATGGCCCATAGTGGTATACTTATCCCCAAATCGAACATCAGCATCAGGAGAATCAGAGCCGTTATCTTGCAATCTAGCTTCATTCTTCACGATCTACACCAGCCGCGTGGGGACCCAAATTGGATTGTCTTCACCCTGTGGAAAAACACAGACAGCTCCCCTCCCCAGCCATGGCGGGGGTCTATCTCGTCCCTGACCTTGGAGAAGGACAGCATCCATCTCTAAATTTGCTGCCACAAGTCCTGCATTAGTGAGGGGACCTCCCAAGCCACGACAGGCTCTCAACCAGTCTTGCAACCCTCTGTTCCTATGAGGGGCAATGACTGTGTGGCATTGCACTGTAGCATTTTCAAAGACCATTTGTTCTATCAATGGCATTGCCTGCTCTGGTTCCCCAAAGATTCTGCCAGCAGCCTCAGTCATGCGGGCCACAAAGTCAGAGAAGGACTCACTGGTCCCCTGAGTTATTTTGGACAAATAAAGATTACTCCCTTTTCACCTGGGGAGAGACTTCCAGGCCTTAACAGCAGCTGTCGCTATTTGTTCGTAGACCTGCCAAGGGTGAGTGGCCTGGTCGTTCGCGTGTATGCCTACTCCAACCAGCATGTCAAAAATCCATAATTGTTGTCCCTCAGTGTTTGCATTAATCCTGGCTTGTGCTTGCAGTGCCTCGTGCCACAAGGCCTTCCACTCTAGGTGTTGGCCCATATTGTTAAGTACCGCCTTCACTGTGTCCTGCCAGTCTCCTGGCGTCATAGCAGCTGTACTTAACCTCTCCACTTGGGATACGGTAAAATTAGCCCCAATTCCATATGCACGTACTGCCTCAGCTAATTCTTTGACCTGCCTATACTCTACTGGGGCATGAACACGGGCTCCCTCTGCCCCTTCAAAGACCGGAAATGCCAGCTGTAGCTGTCTCCGATCTCCTGGGCTGAGAAATGAATTAGAGGCACTGCCCGGGGCATAGGCCGGAGGCAAGGGCAGGGCTGAGGGACACAAGGTCTTTCTTAGTCTTATCTCAGGATGGTTATTTTTTGCATAGGCGGCTGCCTCCTCCTGTAGGCTTTCTTCTTCGGAGCTGCTAAGGTCTATGGTGGCAAGCTCCTTAATGGGGTAAAGGGGGGTCCTTTTGACCTCCACTCTCTCTTCACCAGCCAGTGAAGGGTCCTTAACCTTAACAGGCCCTGCAGTGGCCCCTGTTCTTTTTGAGTACTCTTTTCTTTGACCAGGCTTCTTGGCCTGTCTCTGCTGCCCAGGCTTTTTTGCCTGCTTCTCCTTTCCAGGCTCCTTGGCCTTGTCTTTTTCCCCAGGCTCCTTGGCCTGATGCCGGCTAACACGCTCTGTTTCTGATACCCTGGAGTGGACCTCTCCTGAAACCTCTTGACTTGCCCTAATAGCTGTGCTGCGAGCTGGATCCTCACAACACAAATAAGCTAAAAGCGAAAGCAACGCAAACAAGAGGCCAACTAGCGCAGCAATGAGTGAAAATCTGCTCGCAGTCAAGGCTTCCACCCCAAACATAACTCTCAGAGACGTACCTCGATCCTGTAGTCTTTTAACCCTCCCCGAATCTCGGGGGGGGGGGTCTCCGCGTCGCCTTGAAGTTCCCGGTTTTCGGCACCAGATTGTTCCGCGCCCCTCCGAGTCCGTGAAAGAGACACGTGAGGCAGTGTTCGGGTGGTTACTACAACGAGGCTTTATTCTTGTATCAGCAGAAGCAGAAGACCCCAAGCCCGGGAAAGGCACTGCTATATGTACCCTAGAGTGGCGTGTTCACTTCTGATTGGCTGTTCACTCATCACCCCCTATTACGCCCCGGGATGGGCAGTGACTTTGGCGCGCTTTTGCCTTTTGCACCTGCTCAGTTAGTTGTTTACTTGTGGGAGCACAGGATGCCTGCGCCATCTTGTAATGGCGAATGCTGTCACTCTCACCGCGGCTCCTATTATACCTTTCCTATTTTTTTCTGCTCTCCACTCGTCCTTAAGCTTGTTGTTGGACCAGGTGTGTCTTGCTCAGCCCCTTGTAGTCCCTGGAATTGATGAGGGGGTATCCATCCCATGTGCAGTCACCAAAGGTAGATGCTGATGTAGATGTCAGGAAGTGCATGCTGACAAGAGCCTGATATAGCTGTCTCCTTAGAGGTCTGCCAGAGTCTGACATATTCAGAGGCAGATACTCACAGCTAACCATTGATCTGATCAAGGGGTTCCCAATGGAGGAGTTAGAGAGAAGACTGAAGGAGCTGAAAGTGTTTGTGGCCCCATGAGGAGAGCAAGAATACCAACCAACCAGAGATCCCAGGGTCTAAACCACCAGCCTGGGAGCACATAGGGAGGGACCCATGACTCCATCAGTATATTTAGGGGAGAATGGCCTTGTTGGGCATAGATGGGAGAGGAGATCCTTGGTCCCATAAAGACTGAACTCCGAGTAGGAGGGAATTCAAGGGTGGGGAGGTGAGAGTGAAGGGGTAGGTGAGGGCACATCCTCATAGAAGCAGGAGGAGGAGGGATAGGATGGAGGGTTCCTGGGTGGTGGGGGGAATGGGGTAAGGGGATAAAATCTGAAATGTAAATATAATATCCAATAAAAAATGCATACTAAAAAAGAGTATATTCTGACATTCTGTAAGCTTCTACCAGTGTGTAACTTTCAACAATGCATTGCTCATCTCCTTTCACTTTCTTATATTTAAATTTTGTGACCCCATTAAAAATATTGTAAACATGAACCTATTAAATAATTTTGGTTTTACAACTGTGGAAAAAAAAGATGTTTCCCACACAACCTGGCATATTCTTTTATACAAATACATTTAAGCATCACTGTCTTATGACAGTGGCTTTAGTAAGTTAGACATATTCTATACTTAGCAGATAAAAAGAATCAAAAGCAACTGCAGAAAAACTTTGATGCATTTAAAGTATGTAGTAGTTAACATTAACCCAAGAATATGGTAGCCCTCATATGTCTAAAAGGTTCTCAACTGATTAAAGTAGTCACCATCTCTTATAAAACCATTTATCCTCATTGATAACATTATCAGGTAACTCAGCTCAGCTCTTATCTTACTGGGATTTGCTGATTGGATTGTAGAGTGGCAGAGTTTATTGCACTTCAACAGATGAGGTCAATACTGCAATGCAACCTGCACCTGGGTTCCACATTCACTCGATAACACTGCTTAAGTTTTACCAATTGTACAAATAAAACCACTTTAAAAATGAGCTAAAAGAAGAAATTCTGTTGTGTGTCTCTGAAATATATAAGACTAATGAGAAATGAAAATGTTGTATCTTGTAGGTTTTGTGTTAGTTATTTGCCATTTGTGAAACTTCCATATGTATTGAGATGAACAGAACTATTACAAATATGAAGTGGTAGTCCATCATCCCAAATTGTATTAGTCCACTGGGGCATCAGAATTGATCTCTGTAACACAATAATTAAAGTTCAATAAGTCAATCCAAATCCATTCAATTTTAAGTTCTGATTTTAGTTTTCCCTAATAGCTCATATCCTCTGAATGCTTCTCAGTTGTTAAATGCAAATTATCAAAAATAGAGAAGACATTCTGATATATACATTTTGAGATCTACCTGAAAAGAAAACATAGAAATAGAAATATATCCATCCATCCATCCATCCATCCAACTTCTGGTTCACTGACTGGAGAATAATTATGACTTATATTGTATCAATAATCAAAGTGCTAAATACTAGAAAAGCATAATAAAAAAATGTTGCTCTTCACCAGTGCAGAAACATTGAAAAACGAAAACCAATCAAACACTATCTACCATAGTGTCATTAATGAATACTATAGCAATTTAATAAAAATAATATTTCCCTGAGAAATAGCATTAAAATAAAGTTAATATTATGAGAAAAATGACCAAAACCCTTAGCACAGCTTCATACCAAAAACATATATGAATTACTTTACTATGGAAATTTGGAGAATGAACATGTAGTTTTTAGCACCATCCCCTTACACATAGTTTAGAACAAAGTGTTCAATAAATACATATTAAAGATATTAATGCTTAAAATGGCTATCATGATAAATGCATAGAAGTGATAAAAAGTAGATAACAGTCTGAATAAAATACAGATAATTTATTTTAAAAACTCAACCTAGACACAAATGATAAAGATTGAAATTACCTGAGAAAATTATCTGTATATAAGCCACGTTTAAATAAACATCAGTGTTAGCAACAAGGGCATATTTGCACAGGCGGCATAACAAACTATAAAATTTTAGACGTTAAAATGTAATAGTTACAGAGAACAACTGACCCTGGTGTGGCCTCGTGTTTTAGAAACAGGAAACCTATACTGGAAAAACAAATATCCCAAACTCCTTGACCTGTTATTAAGCCTGAGATGCATTTTTTGATTGATCATTGGTGAGGGAGGGCTCAGCTCATGATGTTCAGTTCTACTTCTGACCTGGTGGTCCTGGAATTTAGAAGAGAACAGTCTGAGCGAGCCATGGGGAGCAGTCTAGTAAATAGACCCCACTCATGACTGCTGCATCAGTTTTTGTATCCCAGTTTCTGCCCTAACTTCCTCTGATGGTGTCATGATGGACTGTGCTTTGGAAGTGTAAATTAAATAAATCATTCATCACTAAGTTGCTTTTGGTCATGATGATTTATCACAGCAATGGAATACTTAACTAATACAGGTGCCCAAATCCCATCTGATACATTTACAACACTATTCTTGCACCCAAGGCTTAGGAAATATTTTAAAGAAGCAGTAGACAGATTGCAGGAAGCAGAGTGAGTTTGTATTTTCTAGCTATGACAGGGAAAATATGAACAACTGGTCATGAAATCTCAACAACATGGCTGCCTAAGCAAGACCAGAACAATTCCCACACCAGTTGACATCCCAATGCAGTTGGGGGAAATTCCATGGGGCATGACCCCCAGAAGAAAAGCAAGAAGTAGTTAACAACTTCTGAGAGACATAAAGTTAGTCTTCCTCTGGGATAAGACTCCTTGATTGGTTGTTCAATACCAAGTGGTCATCTCTAGAAAACTATTAAATCAGACAATATTGAATGAATGCAGAAGGTTATATTTATATGCTTATTCATTTCTAAGTATATGTAACAACAATTGTCAAGGAAGAGGATGTCACGAATGGGAGCAGAGAATATGGGATAGGAGGAAGATGAGGGAGATGGAATATGAGAAATAATATATTTTAATTATATATAATTACATTTTGATTTATATATTTAAGTACAACTTAAGTAAATATAATTTATATATAATCAGCATATATATAAAACAATGATATATATATCAATAATTAATGCTTTTAACTAAATTGGCATTCTGTAATAATGGTTGAGAGCTAACATCACTATCCTTTCTATTGATATTTTATATAACATCGTTTTTCTGTATTTGTCATAATCATTCATATCTATGATTAACAACCACAAAATTTATAATATGTTAGTTCTCTGTGAAAACTTTCCTCATAAGATTAACTGGAATCTCTAAGGCCTGCTTGTTTGTCTTCATGAAAGTCAGTAGGCCATATACTCGGTGCCCTCAGGGGCCAGAAGAAGATCGAAGTCACTGGAATTAAAGATACAAATACTTGTGAGCTGTGATGTGTGTACTGGAAATTAAACCTGGATCTTATAGAAGAGCAAGTGACTTTAATCCCTGAGCCTTCCTTTACGTCTTTATTTCATTTTTAATCATGTATATATGTATATGTCTGTGTGTGTTAGCGCAGATGAGTGCAGTGCCCCAAACAGCCGGAATTCTCAGACCTGAAGTTACAGATTATCGTAAGCCACCCAACATGGCAGCTAGAAACCAAACTGGGGTTCTCTGCAGTGTACTGTACTTTTAGCTGCTGGGCCATCTCTTTATCTTCTGCAATCTTCAGGAAGTGTGTGTTTCTTAAAGGCAACTGTAGAATTAAATATCAAAAAATGTGTTTTTGTAAGGAACATCTATTAATGACTGGATCACTATGACACAAAGTGAAGTGTCTTCTGATATTCTAAAGTTGGAGATGAATTAAGTCTCTTGAAAGAGAATTTCACCCAATCAACATTGATTTCCACCTAGTTACTTATAGTTCTTCTAGGAGACACAAACTTCATATTTCTTCTAGGAGACATAATCTCTTTCATAGCCAACTCCCTACTCCTCTGGTTCTGACAGTTCTCTGTTCAGCTTCCACAAACATCCTTGAGCCTTAGGTGCAGGAGAATTGTAATTTCTAAAACAATACATGCAGGACTCCTCTTAGTTTTCAAGTCATTTATCCTCTCTTCAAAGGAGAATATTTTCCTCTGGTCTGGGCATTGTACATTTAAAAAAACAAACAATAAAAAGCAGGTGTCTTTCCCTGCCTATTGTAGAATATATATTACAGATTCTCCTCTTCTCTGAATTGATCTTTCCTGCATTTTGTTTTTAAACTGGCTACTACTAACAGATATGCCACTGAGATCACTTTTTTACCTCAATCACATTTGAAGGAAAGCACGTTCATGTGCACAGAGGATCATGAAGAAATTTCGTATACGTAATGTAGAAATGTTGATTGGAATCTCATCTTAGAATCGCTCAACTCAGCACACAATCAAACAGCAAAAGCAGGACCTAAGACAGCCCTGAGCAAGAGCAGAGGTCTAGGTTGCAAGGGAAAATCTTATCTGAGACAGAGTGGGAAATGGAAGCTCTTTCTTCTGGTGATTTCTGCTGATGTGTGGTCACAGTCGTGTATCCTTCACCTGCTATTGGCACTGGTGAAGGATGGGAAAGGGATGCAGAACTTGAGAATCAAAGCTTTGTTGTAACAGGAAAGAAGCATAAGTACACAAGTGGCTGAACATTTGTTTTAAAGAAACTTTACAGCCTGGCAGTGGTGGCGCACGCCTTTAATCCCAGCACTTGGCAGGCAGAGGCAGGCGCATTTCTGAGTTCCAGGCCAACCTGGTCTACAGAGTGAGTTCCAGAGCAGCCGGGGCTACACAGAGAAACCCTGTCTCGGAAAACAAACAAAAAAGAAAGAAAAAGAAAGAAAGAAAGAAAGAAAGAAAGAAAGAAAGAAAGAAACTTTACTTTCAAGTCATGCCCATACTATAGTTTGGAAAGAACCTTATGTTGAAGTTTAGCCCACAGCATACCACTCTTGGATGCTGGTACACCTGTTATGAAGTAAGGCTTCCTAGAAAGAGAGAATGTCTTCCATGTGGGACTTGAGAAAGTTTTTGGACTCCAGGCTAATTTTTTGTTTTCTCCTTCATGCCATAGTCCTCTTCCACCTTGCAATCACACCATCATCTACTGTGCTATCACTGGCTCAAAACAACAGATCCAAAATCTGTAGACTGAAATTGCTGAAACTATGAACCAACACACATCTTTCCAGATTTCCAGTATTTTGTTATAATGATACAAAGTCAACTCACACAATAGATATTATTTTTTCTCAAAAATAATTGTAATATATTCATAGAAATTTCAGAGAAAAAAACACAGGCTTTAATTCCTTTATAAAACTAAATTACTGTTGCATGGGATACAGAATAAAGCAACTAGTCTCCTGACTTCGAGATAAAGTTCATCAAGATGGTTAAATACTGGGATACATTTAAATCAGAAAAGATACTATATTATAGACTAGGTAATTGACAGCTCTCAGCAGATTATTTTCAGTTAATGTAAATCGTACGGGCGACTGAGTTAATTTCTTAAAGTAATTTAAAATTTATAAATACATTTTATTTCATTTACATAAAGTGAGTCATAGTTTTGATAATATTATTATGATCATATACATATACTATACATATTATTTCATAATAATCCTGTGCCTTAACATGCCCATGTCCTAGACTAAATTATTCACAACTAATAATAAATATGTATGTATAAAACCTTAGAATAATTTATGTGAATTATTTAAAGTAAACCAATATCTTAAGCCCCAAGCATCTCTTAGTTAGACATAATAACTTTTCAGACTTTTTCACTCTCTAACACTGATAAAGGCGTGGCTAGCAAATGAATCAGTATCAGTACTAGCTTATATAAAAATATGGAGAATTACAATTATCTCCCATTATAGTAGACATGAGGCAGGTGATTACTTTCTGTCACAAACCAAGTAATTATCCCAATCAGACATTTCTTCTGAACTTTTTCATAAGGCACTTATCTTCAGGAAGTATAACATTCATCTTTGGATCTCTAGGACTTCTAATGTATTGGCTGGTACAAGCTACCGCAGGTGCTCAATATCTTTATAAAGTAGATACGGGCACTTGATTCAGAACCATGGAGGAATAAGATGTAACTGCTACTATCTCCACAAAAACATCTTTAAATCCTCCTCCTTCCTATCCAAGACATTTCATTGAAAAGATGATAAAGACTCTCAACCACATTATAGAGAACAGTTAAAGAAGACACTTTTAGAATACGATGATCAGTAAAGAGTAGGGTAGTTCTCAATGATAGTGTCCAGACAGAGACAAGGAGAAGACAAGAGTACCAGGAAATACAAATAATAAAAGAAAAATGAGGACAGAGGAAAGCTAAGGTTAGGAAGGAGGGGCAGTTACAAAACACTGACAGCAGATATTGATGATGGATTCAAAGCTTGAAATAGCAAGCTTCAGACAAAGCCAGAGGAAGAAGGCATAGGGTATTCATGATTGGGAAACTACAGAAACATTCTGGAAAACTAAGGTTCAAATACATGTCACACAGAACAATGTAAATATTTACATAGACAGAGGAGTTGTAAATAAGTCACAGTGAAGTATGTGAAGTTTGCTGTAATAAAAATTCAGGAAAAGTTAGTATTTGGTGGCTACCTTGAAAAAATTAAGAAGTCTATTCAGTTTTGAAAATACTTGCTTTTGCATATAATATCAATGAGTGCTTCTGTATTATTTTCAAAATTAAAATAAACTATCCAAAAGATTGAAGAATCAAATCATTTCAAAATCGCCTCTATTATTTTAAAAGAACACAAATCATTGATTCGCTATATGAAACTTTGTCTATTATCCTATGATATTTTCCCCATTCATAGATATAATATATAATTTTTATATATTATAATATATATAAGTTTTGCTATTGCATTGTTTTATCTTGTAAATTTGGGGAAATAGAAGCAAATGAACATTTTATAAAGATATTTGGAGACAGTTCTATTTGACATATGGTATAAAGCCCACATTGATCAGAGTGAAAGTAAAGAAAATTAGACTCTTACAGGCCAGAGATAAACTAATTCCAGGGTACTACGCAAGAAATTGTTTTGTAAGAATATTTGATGAATTGAATTTCCTTCCCATCTATAGAAATTGGGCAGAAGCAAATAGACATTGTGACTTTCCTTGCCTCTTAATAGAAGACAATTTTTAAATATAGCCTGGGGCAGAAAACAGCAGATGCTGTCATGTTATAATAAGGCTAGAGTTATTAGTTATTTGTTTCCTATAAATAAGGTCAAAGTTATGTTAATAGAAGCAATATGACTTTCTCACAAAGACCAGATGGGGACCTTGGAAATTTGTGAATCATCACAGTGGCAGCTGTGGCACATACTCGTGTGCACGCTCTTTGAGCTACTTCCAGGCTGAACTGAAGAATTTTGCCACACTGTGATCTATTTCCTCTCTCTAAAGGGGATGGGGGGGGGGTCATCATTAAATTCACTCTACATTACCAGAAGATAAAGGAGTCCCAACATTCTTTTTTTTTTCTTCAGAATGGAAGAAAGGCTGACAGCTTACAAAAGATGCCTTCAACTGTAAAACTGAGAAGGCAGGGATAATAGGAAACAAGGGGTTGCAGAATCTTGAATGTGTATGTGTGGATGGTAGCAAAAGGGGAAGAAGTGAAAGACAATGAAGGAAAGGCACAGGAAGGAGAGAGGCTGAAGAGTTCAGTGTCCCTATTTGACAGCTACCCAATGTGCATCTGAAAGCTGCTTGAAGCCATGGATCCTGCTGGAAGCTAGCTACAGATCCTCAACGTTCATTCATGCAACTCTGAACAGGAAGTATATTAGTTTTATTTTTGTTGATGGGATAAATACCATTAACAAAACCAAATTATCAGTGGGGAGGAAAGTGGTTTTTCATTTTATATGATATAGCCCATTCTCATCAAAGGAAGGCAGAACAGAAGTTCCAGGAAGGAACCTGGAAGGATGAACTGAAGAGATCATGAAGGAATGTTGCTTAGTACCTTTTTGTAAAACATTGGCCATCACTCCAGGAGCAGCACCAACCACAATGGACAGGACCTACCACAGTAATCACTAGTCAAGAAAGACATGTCAACAGGCCAATCTGATAGAGGCAATTTCTCTGATGAGGCTCTCTTCTCAAGTGACTCTAGTTTTTATGGCAAGTTGACAAACACTAATCTGCACAGGTAGCATTGGGTCAACTACCTGAAACAGAGTCAATTTGTAGGAATTATTATCAAAAGAGGAGCTTGTAGTAGAATCTATGTTAGAGAAGACTACTTGTACAAAGCCACAAGCCACCAGCAGACTTTGACTGCATTCTAAATGTGGTTAACTGTCAGCACAATGGGATCTACTCACAAACGGTGTCAAGTAGCTAAAGATAGCCATGTAAAAACAGACAACAGTGGCCATGCTAAAGTAGATGAGGAGCTGCTCACAAGGCCTCAAACTTAGCAAAGGACTATGGGCAACTAAGGACTGCTGTAAGGAAAATCTTCTTCTCCATGGAAGAGCACACCAATTGGTTATCTAATGGTTAGTTCTGAAACATTCTTGCAAGCATTATTTTACACAGACTGAGCATGTTGAATTTAGGAATATATATGGATGAATATACACATATATACATATATGTATGTAACAATGATTAATGAAAAAGAGGGTATGAATTCAAAAGAGAGTAAGGAAGGGTATATGAAAGGAGGCAGAGGGAGGAAACAGAACGGGGAATGCTCTACTTATAATATTGAATAACGTCTAGAGGCAGTAAAGAGTTTAGGGTAAAGCATTGAAAAGAATTCCACAGGGATATTTCTTTTGAAAAACTAAGATCACCATTGTCAGATACTTAAAATGTACAATACAGAGTGCCAACAAGATTCCTTTTCTAGTCAAAGCCCTCAGAATCTCATAAGGACGGGTTTTTAAGTAGGATGGCCATCTACATAGAGATGAAGGACAGCATGACAAAATCTGAAATAGCAAAGATGCCTCAGAGTTAGAAAGAAGAACTGTGAACACCAATCCAGAAGTGGGAGGAGAAGAAAAGGGAAGCTCTCAGGAGGACACAGAAAATTTCAACAACTGTTTATATGTTGTACACATGCATTATTAATATTCTAGGAAGAATTATTCCCTGAGCCAGGTGCTTCAGAGCAAAAGCCTTGGGTGGCATATTTTAATAATTTGTAGACTTTATAACATCCAATTAATAACAAAAAACTACGGCATAACAGTATGAGCTGGCAAGACATGAAAGAAATAGAAAAAAAAAAGACTCACTGATTTTAAAAGCTGAGCAACCAGTTTTATAAAACTTCACTCAGACTGGCAGGATAGAAGTGCATATCAGAGAGGATATAAAGTTTTATAAAAAAGTATTAGTAAATTATAAGATGTATTAAATAGTATAAAATATCTAGATCAAGTATGGAACATTTATTATGAGTATATACAATTAGATTTAAACACAGCATGGAATGCTTATATCAATATGCATAAAAGCATAATTTAAAAACTTAATATTAAGGTTTCTCTGAATAGATAAATTAATCAGGAGATGCTGCAGACTTTATGAAGTGTGTTGCCAAGGCTGTAGATTCAATGTAGACACTATTTGGCCTGAAAAAAAGTAGAAGAAGCCAGCAGGCAAGGTTTTCATTAAAAAGATTAAAAATATATAAACTTGAGTTTTATTTCTAGATTTTTCTATTGTTGCAGAAACTGAGGATGAACAGAAATGCTGACAGAAAAATATCAAAATACAGATTAACATAAGAAACAAGACAGAGTCACACTGAGTTCAAACTAGTACTGTGTCCAATATTGTAAAAGAACTTTTGCTGTGTCACTGAGGTCATGACCTTCATTGTTGCCAGACACACTCACTTCTGCAAGGTGTTGTATGCCTTGCCTCGTGGGAAAATCCAGGTCTACAAGCAGGACAAGAGCAGAGAACAACATCACGGAAAGCAATAGGAGGAACCCCCCCAACCCCAGCTTGCGCCACACTGCTCGAAGCAGGAAGTAAATGCTGCATAATTAGAACAAAGACAAAGTGGCCTGAAGACTGGGACTTTCTGCTCTGGAAGAAATCTCTCTTCTTTATCTTCTCTGTCTCCTTTCTCACTACAAAACATTCACCTGGCATTTTTTTTAACTCCCTTCTCTATATTTTATCTACTTTCTTCCTTTATTTTCTTCCTGTGCCCTAATTTCTTCATGGTCCTTCTTCGAATACCTTGTTGATGAAATTATCAGTCAAAAAGAAAAAAAACCAGGAAAAGATGAACATTTTCTCTACACAGTGAGAAGTGAGAGTCCCCTATGGAAATAATGGGACATACAAAGAAAGTAACCTTTTAAACAGCTATTCCAAAATTTACCAATGAACCATTTAAAAACTGACATTTGAAAACTCGGTTTCCGAACAAATTATTTTCATCAATAAAATTTATGAAATATTTAGTCCAGTTAATCCATAAGTCTGGTAATTATTTTTCTCTTTTAATACCCCCAAAGAAACCTGCAGCATGATATCCTTGGAAATTATCAAAACTGTGGTCAGCATGTATTGCATGAGAGAAGAATCTATTTTCAATAAAAACAAAAAGAAAAGAGGGAAGAAAGAAAAAGGAAAGAAAAAGAAAGATCAACAAAAATCTCTTACAAATGTTATTTCAGTTGAATATTCTGAATGTTTCAAACTTTTTGTGTTCTCTCTCTCTCTCTTTCTCTCTCTCTCTGTGTGCATGTGTGTGTGTGTCTGTGTGTGTGTGTGTGTGTATGTGTCTGTGTGTGTCTGTGTGGTTTATACATATACAGGTCTGTGCTAGAACATGTATCAAGCACAAGTCAATATTGGATGTCTTCCTTCACTGTCCTCTTCCTTATATTTTGACCCAAGGTCTCTGACTGAACCTGTGTCTTACCAATTTGGCTACATTGATAGTTTAGCAAGCTCTATGGATTCTTCTATTTCACCCCAGAGGGATTATAGGTATATGCTATCTTGTGACTTTTATTTGGGAACTAAGGTATCAAACCCAAGTCTTCATTCTTTAAGGTAAAGTACTTTATAAACTAAGTCATCTCCTCAGCCATATCTTCAACTTTAAACCTCTTTATATTTCATCTTACAATTAATGGACTACTTTTACATTTTCCTTTAATATTTTATTTTTCTATATTTTTAGAAAGTATTTCCTAAATTCATTTTTAACTAAATGTAGAAATAGAGAATGTCCTACAGCTTGTGTAATTGTATTTGGCAGTTGGGATTCACAATTTGTGTATATATATATATATATATATATATATATGTGTGTGTGTGTGTGTGTGTGTGTGTGTGTGTGTGTGTGTGTGTATTTCTGGTCTGGATTATAATGACATCTGTAGATAAGAGAAAAAATCTTTGTCTTAAACTTTTACTCTTATTTTCAAAATTGTGTCATTCAGGAATTATTGGTAAGATGATGGACCAGAGGCTGAATGAGGACATTGGCCTAATGACATAATAAAAAAAAAATAAAGTCTGAATAAAAATACACGATGTAATCCAAAGGCAGAGGGAATAAAGAGTTTTGGGAATTAAAAAAATAATGTGTAAGGAGACATTAAATAGTATGGAGAAACAGAAATAGGATACAGCGAAAGAAATGAGCTACTTCCTGACATGGGGACGGGAGGCAGAAGCCTCACACAAAAGGAAGCCATAAGAAAGGGAAGATGTTTTACTTTCACAAACCTCAAATCCAGTTGCTGGTCTTGCTTAGACAGTGACTTCTTTAGCAAAAACGTTCAACAAAGGGGAGAGGATCCCTGGGATAGTGTCCAGTGTCATACTTAGAAGGACTTATTGTTTAGAGTTAAGCTACTCTGGGGTCCTGAAAATAGGAATACTCATAGAACATGGAGTCTGAATCCAAACTATTGGCACCCAGGTTGAGAGGAATCCCAGGGAGGAAATTGTTGAGAGCTGGTAGTGTCAGTGTTTTCAATCTGAGAAGTGCTTGTAGCAGGCAACTTAGCTCAGACGGTAAAGGGCAAAGCAGTCACATCCACCCTGTGTATCTGGGAGCAGATCTTTTCAACTAAGAACATCTGGATAGTTCAAGGTCCAAGGTCAACAAATAGATCGACTTCTGGAGACACCTATCTGATGTAAACTTCACTGTTACAGAGTACAAGATTTCTGAAGCTGCAAGGAGACGCTCTACGTGCACAGCTGCATCCCTCCAACAACTTAAGGCAAATTAGTTGAAAGTAGTTTGAAAGTGCTTCAGTTCTTTCTCCCATATCGAACACACAGCAGAGGGAACCCACTACCACCCTAACATTGTGGACATTAACATTCACACACACAAGGAATACAAAGTGAGGAATTTAGAAGTTGGTAGAGCCTGTCCAAGCTGAAAACACACACACACACACACACACACACACACACACACACACACACACAGAGCTAAGTGTGTCCAGCAGTGACTTCTAGAACACAAAGGAGGGAAGTTGCTAAGTGGAAGGCATGAGACACTTATTCAGTATGGACTCAATACCAGCATAAATCATAAAAAAGTCAAGAATCCGTAATTCAGATCACCCCCACAATGTCCCTGCAAATTTTTTTTGACAGTTTTTGCTAGAAAGCTTAGGTTTTACTCACTTTTGATTCTTTGAGACCACTAGCCTTCTCAGGTACTTCTTTGGCTTCTCTTTTTCTTTTTTCTTCTTATTAATTATCATTTACATTTTGAATATTGTTCCCCTTCCCAGTCTCCCCTCCGCAAACCACCCACCTCATTCCCTCTCTGCTTTGCCTCCAAAAGGGTGTGCCCTCACCCACCCACCCACTCCTGCCTCATCCCTCTAGCATCCCCCTTTGCTGAATCAACAAGCCTCCACAGGACCAAGAACCTCCCTTCCCATTGACGCCAATAAGGCAGGCCTCTTCTATCTATGTAGAAGGAGCCATGGACCTACTCATATATATTCTTTGGTTGGTGGTTTAGCCCTTGGTTGTTCTGAGGGCTTCAGTTAGTTGATATTATTGTTCTTCCTACGGGCTTGCAATCCCCTTCAGCTTTCAGTCCTTCCCTTAATTCTTCCATTGGGGTCCCCGTGCTCAGTCCAATGGTTGGCTGTATCTGCACTGTCTTTGTCAGGTGCTGGCAGACACTCTCAGAGAACAGCTATACCAGGCTCCTGTCTGCAAGCACTTCTTGGCATCAGAAATAGAGTTAGGATTTGGTGTCTGCAGATGGGATGAATTCCAAGCTGGCGTGGTCTCTGGATGGCCATTTCAGTCTCTGCTCCACTTTTTGTCCCTGCATTTTCTTTAGACAGGAACAATTCTGGGTTAAAGATTTTAAGATATGTGGGTAGCCCCATTCCTCAATTGGGGGCCATGTTTATCTACTGGAGGTGGTCTCTTCAGATTCCATCTCCCTGCTGTTGAGTATTTTGGCTAATGTCATCCCCATTGAATCCCGGGAGCCTCTTTCATCTCTGGCATGTGGAACTTTCTAGTGGATTCCTCTCATCCTCTACCACTCACTGCCACACATTACTATTAATTCTCCTTTCCCTATGGACTTCTCTCCTGTCTCTTCCCATATCTGATCTGTCTCCCCTTTCTCCCTTCCCTCTCTCGTAATTATTTTCCCCCTTCTAAGTAGGACTGAATCATCCACACTTTGGCCTTCCTTCTTGTTAATCTTCATACGGTCTGTGAGTTGTATCATGGGTGTCTTTTCTTTTTCAACTGCATGGAGAGAGGAAAGGTAGAGATGGCCAGAGATAGATTACTCCTCCCTTTCTGATGAGGTGGGCTTTGGTAAAACACAAGCTGTTTTGAGTCTGGTAAAACATTTTCCATTCAGTAGAGGTATTTTGCCAAGAAGAACAGTGCTCTTCTACACAGACTGAGTCTACAGCTGTGGCTTTTGTGACCAGTCAGCCGTGATCCAAATTTATTTGCATTGCTAGTTTGAAAGACAGCAGTTTTCCTTGTGAATTCAATTCAGTGATAAATCTGATAAATCTATACAAGAGTATTGATTTTCAGTTTGTTCATGATCCTTCTTTTTTAATAATAAGAGTGATGAATTCTAAGCTTGATTTGACAGGCAAGGGATTTTACTGTGCTACTTACAGAGAAATCACCCATTCTGGTTCATCTATAAAAATTTATAATTGCTTTTTATCATTACAAGGCTGATTGTTGTAGGATTAATATTTTTCGTTACCTATCTTGGTAACCCTTCTTGAGCTATAATGAAAGCTTACAGTTTCAATTGTCCTGTTCTGCTGATAAATAGTGCTGGTTCTGTTCACCTTCACTGCATACTTCCCAACTCATAAATTGGGCTGTGGTTTGCAAAGAACTATTTATGTCTTCAGATTGTTGGATTAGAGCTACCTTTGTGCTTTGAATTCCTCCATAGTAAAGCGAAACAAAACTTAGTACATAAATAAACTGCAATCTACCTCTAAGCATATTCTTCCAACAATTACCCGCATCTCAGTGGATCATAAGAGCCAAGCTTCGGTAATCTCACACTGCCAACCCATCGGACCATGTCTCTGTATGAGGCAAAGCCTCATCATAGCTTTCACCAGTGAGACAGACGCTGAGCCCTAAGCACTCAAGCTGTTCCCCTACATCACTGCTTTTGCTGTGAGCACACAGCCTGCTGACATGTGTGGGTGGAAGGCTTCGAACCCCTCCTAGTTCAGAGTGCTATTAGATTCACAACTCATTCTTTGCTAGAACAAACTGTTAAATTTAGAGTCTCTTAAAACAAAGCACACTTGGCATTCTTAGACATAAAGACACTTGGATCACCAGAAACAGCTAAGAGATTATCATCCTATGATTGGCAAATCTGCTTTGTATTTTTTTCTGTGAAAGGGAGCATTCAATGCAGCTCCCTGCATTCAATCACCTTCTTCTCTGGAAATTTGTAAAATTATATTAGAAATGTAAAAGGAGGCCTGAAAATAATTTTACTTAATTTAACAGAAACATCAATGGGAACCAAAATGAAACAAAATGTAGTATACCGTAGTTAAATAAATCGTTTTCAAATAATGAATAGAAGAAGATTGAAAAGCAAATGTTTCTATAATAAACTCAACTTTGGAGACCAATGATGCTGAAAGGTCCTACCCTCATTTAATCACAGCAAATCATGACAGTCTAACTAAGTCATTTTTGATGGCCATTGTCATTTTAAGTTACACCGTACAGTGAATTTGGCGATATCAACACAGAGTAAGTCTATGCACTTTTCATATCGGGCCCACCTGGACCACATCAGAACAGGTTCGCATCAGCACATAAGCCACCATTTTGCCTAGTTTCTAAACAAAAATGACACGAAAGAATTCTGCAAAACAGAATGAGCTATTATTCTTCAATAGGTTTTCCTTGGTGAAAGAAAAAAAAATGTCTTTGTGGAGAAAATGACATAAAGAAAAAATAGAAGCTAAAACTTTGAGGGAAGTGAGGACTAATGAAATGTGACCTTTAATAGACTTTGGTGTGCCTACTATACTGAACTTCATTTGCCGAGGAAATGCAGAAGAGGCAGTTCTTCCAGTAATGTGCTTAAGGGTTATTAGCAATAATAATGGGTTGTTCAATGATAAACTTGCAGATTAAGCAACCTCTGCCAGAGAGGTTAGTAATATTTCAAAACTATTGCTCAAAGGAGACTGGAGTAGGTATTTTATTTTTATATCACAAAAAAAATACTGAAGTATATGGCAGAAGGCTTGTTTCTATCACTTTTTTCTTCAATTTGATATGTAGTGAGAACACTACCTGGTACTGAAAATTTTATAACACCTCACTCATTCAGTCAGGCAGTGCTGTAGAATGATGCTCAAATTATCTCCCTCTGCACTGTAATAGAGCTCAATAAGAGAAAGAAGCAAACTATTTTTTATATCCAGAGCATTTTTAAGACAATAATAATATATTTATGTTTATAAGTTTCTCAGTTGTGATTGCATTTTAATCATTTTGCAATAAAACAGATGATGAATGACAGCTAGATGATCATCGGGCTTGATATATTTAAATTTTCATGTAGCAGTCAAATGGAAAGTTGAAAACTTCTATAACATTCTATAAAGGAAGACTAGGGTGCCAGATCTTGTCATCTCAGTGGGTTTTGTAGTAGAAAGAATCATGTCCTTGCCCCTCATCCCTTTATGTTTACTTCCTAAAATACTACCCAGGGCCAGGAGTATCATTTTTGCAGTTGAGTGTAAAGATTGTGAGATGGGAAAGCCATTCTTTATCAGATGGGCCACACATTGTGATCAAAAAAAAAAAAAAAAAAAAAACAAAACAAAAAAGAGTGTTGTCACATCAGAAGGATTAGATGAACTTGCAGCTTTGGATAGTGGAGGAATGGGACTATTAGTGGCCAGCCTCTTGAAACTCAAGAACAATGTATCTCGTTCTTGAAAACCTCTGGGAGAAAGTGCAGTCTTGTTCACATCTTCATCTGAGTTCAGATAAACCAAAATAGTACTCTTAAAAAAAATCTTGTTATTTGTATTATTTACATGCATCTAAATGTTCATGTGAGTGCATATATGTGTGGAGTTGCTTGCCAACCAAACAGAGGTGTTTAATCTACTCAATCTGTGAGTTACAGATGTTTGTGAGCTAACATAGGTGCTAGGAACCAAATCCAAGACCTCTGGAGGAACAGAAAACATTCTTAACTATCTCTTCAATGACCCAAAAAGTACTTCTGACCTTCAACAGCATCATGTGACAAAATTATGTTATTACAAGTCCCATAAGACATATTCATGCATCTGTCAGCAGTAGAGAACGGCTACATGGGCCTATGCATTTTCAATTTGTATAGCTTTTGAAGCCAAATCTGGGATCTGTTCCTCCCATAAGCATAACAGAGTAAATAATCTCAAAGCAGATAAATGATCCAAAATATGGTGGTTTTAATTTATCCATGGTTAAGGGTGCTTCCAGGGATAGGCAAAAGTCACTATGTAGATTCTTTTCACTCAATCAAAGAGAATAAACTTACTTTAAACCTGTTCAGACAAATCAGAATTTCAGATGATGATAAGCCTTTGAACTTCTCAGTTCCTGGCTTTGAAGAACATCCTGGAACTTTACATTTTCTTAGTCACCTTTATCACCATAAAGGAGAGTTATATTTATTACATCTTCTACTCCACGCATAAATCAAACCTTCATGAGGCGTGTAAAGGACGAGTCCTTAGTGGCCTGTGCTGCCTGTCACTTAGTCGAAGAGTGTAAAAGTCCATTCTGAAACCTGCCAGCAGGGGGCAGGAGAGGGGATATTTGGGATGTAAACAAATGAATAAAAAGTAAACTCACCCAGTTGTCCTGACACAACTTGAAGAAGCACATCTACTGTTCTTGAGATGAAAACTTAAACAGACCACACTGAAAATCTGTTTTGCTGAGACTGCAAACCAGCATACTGCTTTGGGAGTTTTATTTTCAAGATTTACAATTTTAATTTGAGTATGAACAGGAACAGGAACAGGGAAAAGCATTAGTGTCTAAGGAGTTTTAAATGAGATATGATTGCCTGAGTGTCTGGAGACGGGCATAGGATGGACCTATTCAGGAAAGGTGCACATGAACAGATCTTTCTTTCTGTGTACTAAAAGGGACAGAGACTGCATTCTGAAGATAGTTTTGCTGTGTCAATAACAAAAATATCAACTATAGTTTAACCTGAATTAAGTATTTCATCATTATCATTATGTAGTATAAGTAAGTGTAATTTTAGTGGAAATAGACTTTAAAATTGCCTTTGTAACTCCATCAAAGGTAAGGACATACTACAATGATGTGCTAGATTTTTTTTTTCTTGGCCCAGGTTTTGCTAAGAATTACAAATGATCCAGGTATCCTTCATTTCCATCACTTTCAATTAGAAAATTAAAATATGCTCTGAGAAACTTTATTTTGTACTTGCTTATTTCAGAGTTGCCCTGTGCTCTGGATATTCTTCAAACTGGTCTTCATTAGGCCCTTGGCACACTGGTATTCTTACTTCCCTATAATTTTACTAATGAAAAAGATGTTTTTACTTCTCAGCAGGAATCTGACCCAATTATATAAATTTTACAGTTAAATAAAGAGTGTCTAATTTTAAATGAGTTGAATTTTCAAAAAAAACATTTGTAAACTGGGTCTATTTCCCCTACTGAAATTAGGTCAGTCTGCACTCAAATTCAACTCTTCAAATTCTGGTAAACTAATAATGTGATTTAAGTGTGTTGTCTCATCAATGTGGGTCATGAGGCTTCCTGAAAGCTAACCATCTATCTATCTATCTATCTATCTATCTATCTATCTATCTATCTATCTATCTATCCTGCTCTACTATTTTTTTTCTTCCTCTACTTGTCAGCAAAGAAGTCTAAACTGCTCCTATGTGAACTACTCACTGGAGCCCCTTAACCTGGGATGACAAAATTTGAAATGATATACCTGATTTTTTTTTTTTTTTTTTTTTTTTTTTTGGTGAGTCTCTGGATTTCCAGAAACATTCACGTGCCCACCAGAATTTGATGCCTCATCTAAATCCTAGAGACCTAACAGGGAGTAAAATTGTTTCTTTCCACTTTCCTCCTAAATTCCTATATAAGGACAAGGAGAAAACACAAGGAAGATAAACCTAAGTCTAAGACTCTTAGATAAGTGTAAGACTCTCTTGAGACAGTTGACATTACATAACAGGAATGATGAAACTGTGGGGATGATATAGGTTACTCTAAAGAAGCACTATGTGAGCCTAACATGTCATATGTATGTGAGGGGTACAAAGGGAAGAATCATTCTGCCAGAGACTTCCATCTGTTTTTGTTTGCTTGTTTGTTTTGTTTTTTCAGGCAAGTTCTTTTTTTTTTTTTTTTTTTAAGACAGGGTTTCTCTGTGTTTCCTGTTTGTCCTGGAACTCATTCTGTAGAACAGGCTGGCCTCGAACTCAGAAATCCTCCTGCCTCTGCCTCCCAAGTGCTGGGATTAAAGGTGTGTGCCACCACTGCCTGGCCAGGCAAGTTCTTTTGCAGCATGCAGGTGGGACATTCCTAAAGTGCAAACTCCAGCAGTTCATCTGTCTCTGCTTTTTATGTGTTTACTGGGCAGTGAACTCAAGACTTCTTGCTTGCACAGCAGCCCTTTAAAACTGAACAATTTCTTCAAAACCAGCCCAGAGAATCTTTGGACAAATATTTGTGGCGAGACATCTGATCGAGCCTATGAACGATTTCATGGTAAATGTATGCATCCAAGAGATGCTGTCCAACACATTTGCATACTGCCCACTCTCCTGCAAAAATACTATGTGAGAAACTAGTCTAAGATTCAGATTCCTGGGATGGAGTTCAAGATCTGCCACTCTCTGGCTCAAACTTCCTCTGGAAATTTGATTTCCCAAAGCTTTACAGATCTATGGAACAGAGATGACATGTCTGCAAGTAAGATTACCACCAGCATTAAGTGAACAATCTAAAAGGAGCCTAGTCCAAGACACATCCTCAATACTAAGGAACTACTGAAACCTCTGCCCCTAGGCTGAGGGATTTCGCCTTATCTTTTAGATTAATTTACAAATATTATTCTTTCTGTTGAAGAGTGAGAGTAATGAGTAAAATGGGCCTGCTGTTACTGTGACATGCTAGGCTTGTAAAATCATTAGAGTCTGTTATGTGTGTCAAAGCTTTTTTTGTATAAATTACACTGAGGCTGACTTTGGGTAATAATCTTGAGCCCTCGTAAATACAGAGAGGAATCCTAACACTGTTCACACTCAACCCTAGAGAATGAAGATTCAGATAACTGGCATGTTGTAATCTGATATATTATTACTTTTGATTACTTTTTATGTTTTTCATTTGTTGTTATTTTAACATTCTTTGTCTGAAAAAATAACCATAGTTTATACATCTTTACTTCTGTTGTTTACTTCTGTTTACCTTCTGTTCTGTTCATTTAGTAAATAGCTGAAAAATTTGTTTTTTTAAGTTGTTAGTGATATGGTATAACACTTTTGTATTTTGGTGATACTACATATTTCAAATTGTTTTACCATTCCAGTTATGGAAGAGAAATCTTGCTAACTAAAGTATCACAATGCAAGTTAGAGAACACTGATGTCTTTTGTTTAAAACCACTATTTTGACCTATTCCCATATTGTAGTAGTCAGATTACCTTTTAATTCACCACTCTCTGCTATTATACAGACCTAAGTGTTCCAAGTCATTGCATTCCTAATCTACATAAGCTTATTCATTAAGAGTAACCTATCGGTGAAACTAGAAGTTTTTCATAATTTTGGTATCCTGGGAAATTAATATGCTTTTTGATAAAAGATTTTATACTGTAATTAGAATCACTAATAGAGGGAAAAATAAGATAGCCTACAGATGGCTATATAACATTATGGATCAAAGACATAGAAAGCTATGCATTAACCATTAGTGCATTTGTTTGAATCACCAGCTCTTTAGGGAAAGGTAAGAGGTAACAGGGCTTTCAATTTTTAATTGTTAGGTATACTATAATTTGAAATATGTAAACAGTATTTCAGGAGTCTATAGTATTTCTAGTTCTCTGTGAACTATAGCCCAGGCTCAACATCTTATTGGAGAAGAGACTAGTCTAAAGTTGTATGTTGTGTAATTGGAATAAATCATCATTTGTATATTGCGCAGCCATAAGCCAGATCACCTGAAGAAGTCTGAACTATTCTGTGCAAGGCACTGGAAGTACAACAAAGTGGGAATTATGTAATGCTTAAAATATGTCTTTTAAGATGAGGACATAATATAATGGCCAATTTTATGATAAAGGTATAAAGAAACACGGACATGATGTTCTCATTCCTGCCTGTGAGCGAATGGTCATCTGTTGTGTAGTATACTATTGTGCTGTATACTTAGTCACATGAGGAGCTGTGACAAATGCTTTCACCACTACCAATTTCATTACAATCTCTGGGGTTTGAAATCCATAGCTAGAATTGGAAAATACAAGCTAAATGGATTATTCCTCTGGAGGACACACAGAAGGTGAAGTTTGTGTTTATACAACATATTCCCTGCATTCAAACCTTCTGGGAACTGTACATTTAAACTGACAAGGTCAAAGGACTGCTTGGTCCCCAGTACCATGAAGAAAAGGAGTCTGTGAAGCACTTAGTCAGTCAGACAAGCTTCTCAGCATTCTACAGTAGAAAAGAGAACCAATTTATACATTCTTGATGTTCCCAGGAACAAAACCTCAAAGTGGCCTAACACAAGTAGTTATGCATTAGTTACCTTGCATCAGTAATCTGTTAAAAGCAAGATGAAAGATGTCCCTGATTTTAACCCGAACTTAAAAAATAGCAGTGCTGTTTTCTTTTGTCTAAAAAATTGTCAAAAGATCCTAACTTATAAAGTCTGCTTTTGTTCCAAATATTCAGTTTTATGTACAAAAAAAAAAAAGATAACAAAATCCTTAAAATCTCCAAAGCCAATCCTTATTACAGTTGCTACATTTTCTTGTTTAGAAAAACATGTTTTTTTGTTAATTTTCAGACATTTTTCACCTTAACTGTGCACTTGACAACCAAAAAACGGAGACACCATTGTCCTGTAACTGAATCAGGAAAGGCACTTCCAGCCCTTGCCCTGAGGAGGTTAGCGTTCTCTTGGAAAGTGTCCATCATTAAAACACTGCTGGAAGGAGTTTACCTGCTCCTATTGTAATTAATGTTTTATTCACATGATTTATGTTATTGGTATGACAGTCAACCCCAAAGCTACTTTCTATCAATTATTTTCCTTATTTATTAAGATAGATATATACCAAAACAAAGATCTGCTCTTTAAAATTCAGAGCATTCTCTAAGGTTTCAGTGAAATAAATCGTTCTGTACAATGGTTACTGGGGGGGGGGGGGCAAGATGGGCATTCCACATATGTAACGTTGTAATCTGGATCAGCAAAACAATGCAAATTGTTAGGGAATTCTGCTACACTTATTAGCATATATCAGCACACAAGTTACTTTCGATGGAAAAAACAAATTCACTCTCAAATTGTTAGTGTATTTATTCAGAACCTTCCCCCAGCCACACACACACACACACACACACACACACACACACACACCCCTCCTGTATGCCAAGAGAAGGCTGGAGGCTGGGGAAATTAAAATTTAAGGAAGAAAGTTTTCAACATTTATCAGCCTTGGATAGATAAGGGTTTATTTATAAATGAGCTGGTTTTCTGCTTTCATGTAAGCTGAGGAAGACAATGATGCAAAGCAGGAAAGAGAACAGAGTGGTGTGGGGAATACTCAAGCGGAAGGAAATACTGAGATCCATATGAATGCACTTCCAGATGAAACCCGCCAAGAAGCCATCAGAGGGCTTCACTGAAACACAGAGGCTAGAGTTCAGAACTAACAGATTCCTCAAGGATAGAGATTAATTCTTAAAGTTTGCTGAAATTCAGTAGTTTTTCTGTTCTGAGAGCAGTCTCAATAAGAGAGGAACGTTTCTGCCTTCCTCCACCATCTGCCTTTTCTACTCTTGCTGCAATTTAGACAGTTTCATTTTATGTTTTATGTGGTTAAATCTAACTCCTTCATGCCGTGAAGTTCCTCCCCTCCGTGTTGACTCTGTACTACTTGGAGCTGTGGAGTCCGTGGAGCTAGCCTTAGAAGGCAGTGGCCATGACAGCTTTTGGTGGGTCCTGGGCCTGGTGCTCCTTGCTAGGTAGTGCTGTGTCAGAGCAGGAAGATGGAGCACCAATATGGCGGAGGCTCGGGAACTAGCCAAGCTGCGTGCATTTTTTAAAAAAAATTCTCCTGGTTTGTAAGAATCCTGTCTAGCACACGAAAGTTAATGCAGTTTAACATAATTTTAACTGAATGTGTTAACTCAGTAATGTATCACCTTAATGAAGTCATTTTCAAAAATATGAATAATAGTGGATTCAGTAGTAAAGAACTGTTCTTGGAACAACATATCCTAATGCATAGTCTGATCAAGAATGAATGTAAAAAAGGTCTTGAGCAGGTGTCCTCCCCCCAGTGTCTTCAGTGTTATACTCACTGGCCCAGTTCAGGTAGATATGTCCATATTTATGTACTGCTTAAACTCTGCCGGCTACAAAACAAAAACTAAACAAAAGGATGGAAGTGGGAAAAGGACTTGTTAAGGTTTGGATTGGCAGGGACCAGATGGGAAATAAGAGAGGCTGAGTATAAAAAACTTGATCAAAGCATAAAAAAGTATGCTGTGTGTGTGTGTGTGTGTGTGTGTGTGTTGTGTGTGTGTGTGTAACTGTCAAAGAATACATGTAATTCAAAAAGAAGAAAAAAACTGATTTTGACCCACCATTTAAAAGAAAGGGTCCTGGCTAAAAATGTATCTCAGTTGTAACATCTTGCATAAAATAAACAAGGCCCTTGGTTCCTATAACTAATACATGAGAAGTTACAAACAGTAAATATAAGGAACAAAAACAGAGAAGAGATTATGTGCCACAGACAAGAATTTCCCTCAACAAATTACTCATATGTAATACTTCAGTTATTACATATATTACATGGTAATAAATGTTAGACTACTTGACATTTAGGCATCAAAATAGCTTGAAAATTAGAAGCAACGCTTTTCTCATATGCATATTCATCAGTGGTTACAAGTCAAGCTCCTTCTATATTCTGTAGATGGTCCTAAAAAATTAATTGATGGTTGTGATTTGGAGTGTTAACAATAGGAAAAGTGTTTCTTATAAACTGACTTGCACAAACCATCTATTAAAAGTATCAATCATTAAGTGAATTCTCATGGGTTATGGTAATGATAACTCACAGGTGAAATTTAGAAACTAAATATTTCATAAAGTGTAATCTGCCTTCTAACTACGTTTTCTGAATCAATCACTTCATTGTTTCGTTTAAGTGCTGTGTCAAAACTGTAAGTTAGAATTGCTACTAAATGATTAAATATTTAATTTAATCGCATGTGCCTTTTCCATTTGTTTGCAAAGCTATGTGAAACAGGTTTCTGGAGAAACTATGTATTAATGGGCATTTGCAGTAATTCACAACGTTGAGTTATGTGGAGCAATAAATGGACATTTTCCCTGACTCACTAAATGACAGGGTTTTCATCAGCACCTGAAAGGAATGACATCTTTATAAGATATGAAATTGCATTGCGACAGTCAAGAGGAAAGAGTGCACACACAATTTTACGTACTTTATGTTAGCCATCATGACGTTTACTATCCTTATGCTCAAGTATTTTACCTGTTACCAACTTATTTATTACAGGAGACAAGCAAAATGATTGTAATAATAAAAAACTAAATAGATTCAGGTTATTCTTGAAATGTGGTCTCAGTTAAAGCATGTGGCTTGAGGTCCAGGCTGGGCAGTTATTTCATATTTTCCTTGTCAGTGGCATGCCGTAAAGTCAAACACTGCGATGATGTACTTCCTCGAAGGTCCAGCTCTAACAAGCAATTGAGCCATAACACCCGCTCTCTGTGAAGTATCTGTTAAGTCTATTTGACTCTACAGCCCAGTTTGAAGTGCCCATGACTGCTCCTCACACAGGATAATTTTAAGTACAGTATTTTAGAATTCTGAATTTGCCAGTAAGAAACCTACATAATATAGACGACAACATACTGATCCTCAATAACGCATTGAACTTATTTTTTCATAAAAAAGAATCTGCTGCAGACTAATGCTCTTGACGAGAAGTATAGAAATCTCCAATATCGTAAACAAATGCTAGAGGATTAAGATATAGAGGAAGTCTAAGACAAAAAATAAGGCAGGGGGAGCCTGAGACGGAAGCAAAAGACCACCAGGTATTATTGTATTATTATATTTTGTTTGTGTAAGTTTTCAGATTTGTTAGGCAAAAGTGAGTACATGCATTTATTTGTTTTCAGAGGTATTTTCTGATATATAATACACACACACACACACACACACATTTATTTGATTTATTTGAGATACAATTAGGAACTGTATCCTCGTAAATACCCTGATTGGGAGCTATGAACACTGATAACAATTCAATTTTTGTAAAAATCACGGCACATCAGATTTGATTATATTTGTATTTATGTATTTATATGTGCTCAAACACACAATCACTGTATGTGAGTATTTGGGGGTGGATACAAAGCAGATTTCACTAAGACTGGATTTACTGTAGAAGCTTCCATCACTGACTGAATTGTACTATGTTTCTCTACTCATTCTCTTTTCATAAAAAAGAAACCATGAATTCTCTTGTGGGCAGTAAAATAATAGGTAGACACTTAAAGTAGCTCCACAATTTTCCATACTCAAGAGACAATGACCCATTCAATAAACATTAGACATAGCAAATAACCAAAAGACCAACTGTCTCAAAGCCAGCAAAAGACATTAGAAGAAATAAATGTTTGACAGAAATAGATGAGTTGTCAGACAAGAACAATTAAAACAGTGTGAGCATAATCATGTAGTTAAATAACATACTAGAATTTTTTATTGGAGACGTGGAAATTTAAACTCTCACTGTTATCCCATAAACAATAAAAACATACTAACACATAACAGGGCTGGAGTAATGGCACAATGGTTAAAAGTACTTGCTGCCATTCCAGAGGACCCAAGGCTAGTTCTCAGTCCCCACACTGAGTGGTTTATAACTGCTGTAACTCCAGCTACAGCAGATTTGATGCCTTCCCTGTTCTTGCCTCTGCAGGCACTTGAACATGTGACACACAGACATACATAAGTAAAACAAATAATGATAATATGTCTTTTTAAAATCTAGCTAACACACTATAATCTAAAAATATCACTACAATTGAAAAATCATTAAAATCTGTGAAAATGAGACTAATATCATTCTCTTTGTAAATGTTATTAACCAAAACTTTTCATTGGTTTCCATCAATGTACATCTCACTGCTAGGCTGCCTTTTTTAAGCTACCAAAGAAAGCACAATTTTTTAGATATATAACAGATCATTGAAAAATATTACATTTCCAGATGCATTAGAATAATAATGAAAGAATATTAATGGACCATGAGAGATATTACATATTACATGAGATACACATGATAGGATCTATGAATAACTCATATACCAGAAAAATCAAACTTCGAGTATAATACTCTATATACTTATATATCAAATAATCTTATCATATATAATTGTACTATATAATGTACTATAATAAATTATATATATATATCAGAAATATCTCTGAAACAAATGCACGTACTCATGTTTTGCCTAACAAATCTGAAAACTTACACAGACAAAATATATACAATAAGGTATTCAGTGCTGAAAGTGTTTTCAGTTCAATAAATAAATCAATTTTCTATTGATTTTCTGTCATGGTTTTATTACTGATGTATGTAGAACAAAGATAATTGACTTGCTATTTGTACAAATAAAGGAATCATCAATGTCCATGATGCGGGGGGTTGTGGGTTTTTTTGTTGTTGTTGTTTGTGGTGGTTTTCAAGACAGAGTTTCTCTGTGTAGCCCTGGCTGTCCTGAAACTCACTCTGTAGACCAGGCTGGCCTCAAACTCAGAAATCCCCTGCCTCTGCCTCCCAAGTGCTGGGATAAAGGCGTGCGCCACCACTACCCAGCACCATGATGCTGTTTTAGAGTATTAGGTATTTATAATCTTTTTGTATAGATTTCTACTGCTTTGTGTTTATAAGTCTTATTTTTCTCAATCATATAACAACATATCTTTGTCTTAAAAGACTCTTTTAATATGTTTATACTTTTCAAAACCCATTTATCCTCACATTTGGAATTTAAAAATTATAATCAGGGAAAAATGATGGCTCACTGGTAGAGTACTTGCCTAAGAGTGATTACAAGGCCAGCATTTATAGTGCTGTTTGAATCATCAGCATTAGAAAAATAAATCAATACAAATATCCAACAAAATATTTCCTAATCCTCTTCTTTAAGCAACTAGCATAGAGCTGGGTGTGGTGGCACAAGCCTTTGCCCTAGCTCTGGAGGGAAAGGCAAGTAGATCTCTGAATTCCAGGACAGCCTTGTCTACAAACTGAGCTCCAGTTGTAGGACAGTCATAGATACACAAAGAAACCTTGTCAAAAAAAAAAAAACCCACAAACATAGAGTAAGTCCTGTATTAAAACAAGCTGTGCACAAGCTATGTGGATCTGTAAAATATATGTAATCTGTCTGTGTCCAAGATGCCTTACTTTTCAAAAACTCAGAACCATATCATCTACTTTACAAGAGTAAGATCTAAAAAAAGAAAAAAAAGTCAACATAATAAAATGTTTAAAGAGCTTATAGCAAGTATGGAACTTACTAAGGATTGTGTGATTGATGTCCACTGTTTCTGTGATTGTATAATGTTTTCTTTAATTATATGTTTATGCTTAATGCTCAGCATATAATGCAAACCTTCATTTAGTGGTGAACAATATTTCTACTTCAAAAACCTTTCTTTCACCCCTGGAACAATTTCTATTTCTTTCACAGTTACCACTCTACCTAGCTCTATCATTGTCAACTTATATTGTAATTAGTTTTGAATAATAAGTAGCTACTTCTCTTACTCTTCTCTGTAAGTCACTTGACGCACCTAAACCAATGAGTCTGCCTTTCTTAGTGTCTTCAATTTGTTTTGTTTTATAAAAAGCTCTGTCAGCAATCCCCCAAACCACTCCAGGCTCAGAAACTCACAAGAAGATCTCAGTGTATAGCTTTATTGAAGCTATGATTTATTGTGGTAAAAAAAAAAAAAAAAAGCAAAATCAGCAAAGGTTTAAGGTGTATGGAATGAAAGTCAGAAGCAACCAGGTGCAGAAGCCTGAGAGACTTTTCTCTGGGGAATCTCTCAGGACATGATTTTCTATCCTGGATAGTATTGTCATCTACAAGGGAAGCTCATTATAGCTTTAGGGTCTCAGGTTTTCACTGTGGCTTGGTCAAAAGGGCATTCTGCCTAATTGTAACAAAATTACACACTCACATGTAAAAGTAGGTGCCTGACATAAACCATATTGTTTATACAAACAATGTAAGTATAGTGATGCATGAGACATTTCTATCATTGTAAGTTCCATACATACTAGCCAAGGACTAATTTTGCAAACAGGCCTTTCTTCTTGCACTAGAGCTTAGCACAGAAAGTGCATTTAAAACTTATTTGTGCCAACTAGACTAAATAGGAAAAGCTATTGAATGAAACAATGTTAATAAAATGCACCAGACTCAAATATACAATTCCCAGAGCAGCCATAATGTCAGGTAAATAGTTAAAGATTCATTTACCTGACACTGACCTGAGGATTAACACTACAATATGTACTATACTGGGTACCTAGAATGCAAGATGTCAAAATGCACATACACACAATAATAGCGCAGGTGGTTATTATAATAGAATAAAGCAATATTGATTTTTTAAAAAAAGTACAAAGCTATAGTAAAAACTGACTATACTAATGACTATATAATTAACAATTGCTAAATACTGGAAACCTCCTAAGATACTTCAGGGGCTTTTAGCCTTCTCCTTCTCCACAAACAAGGCAATATTGTGAGGCTACTTGGATTTTAGCTTGCTTGATAATAGTCATAATTTTTGCCATTAAAACAAAATGTATTTTATGCATCTTAAATATGTACAGTAAAAGGGAAATAAAAATAATTTACATTAATATAAAACTAATCTATGCTTTTAATATTCTTGTTTAGATTTCACAAACCAAGGGGAAATTTAGCGACTCTCCATATAAACAAGCAAATAAACAAAATTGGCCATTAGCCCAAAGACTATGCATTAGTGTCAAATATAAAGGGCAGGTTTAGCTTGGGAGATAATCTCAACACTGCCCCTGGAACTGGAGCTGTGAATTACTTGACCTAATGACAGGTAGGAGGAAAGAAACAGGGGAAGATGAGAAGGAATCTTTCTAAAAAGTCATGTTAAAAAGAGATTAAGTCCACTAAACTAGAAATTTATTTCAAAATCAAAGCATGAGATACCAACTTTGACCTAAAAATTTATCCTGTGTACAAGAAATGAAGGAATAGGGAATGGAGCAAAGATTGAGGGAAGGGCTAACCAATAACCAGCCCAACTCGAGACCCACCTCATTGGCAAGCACCAATCCCTGACACTATTAATGATACTGTTATGCTTGCAGATAGCAGTCTAGCATGGCTGTCCTCTGAGAGGCTTGACTCAGCAGATGACTCAGACAGATGCAGACACCCACAGTCAAAGAATGGATGGAGCTTGGGGACTCCTGTGGAAAAATAGAAGGAAGGATTATGGCCCCAAACTGGATAGGAACTCCTCAGGAAGACTAACAGAGTCAACCAACCTGGACCCATGGGGCTTTCAGAGACTGAATCACCAACCAAATAACGTACATGGGGGACCTAGGCCTCCCTGCACATATGTAGATGTACAGCTTGGTCTTCATGTTGGTCCAGAACAACTGGAGCAGGTGCTATTCCATAGCTGTTGCCTGTCTGTGGAATATGCTCTTCTAGCTATACTGCCTTGTTTGACCTCAGTGGGAGAGGTAGCATTTAGATTGGCAGAGACTTGTGTGTGTGTGTGGGAGAATGCCTTGGAGGCCCTACTCTCTCAGAGGAGAAAGAGATGAGGGATGTGGTGGATGATTTTGTGAGGGGTGACAGGGAGGGGACAGTCACTAAAATGTAAAGTCAATTAATAATAATAATAATAATAATAATATATATTATTATTATTATTATTATATTATTATTAAAATCAAAATGCCAGTCTGCAGTAAACTGAGATAGTATTGCAAGTCTAAAAGAAAACTTTACAATACTTGAAAAACAGAT